>NW_026712329.1:8139259-8422449 GCF_030504385.1 Musca domestica | reverse complement strand
TTTTTGGAGGCGGTACCAGAATACGTGGTCCGACATATTTCTTCATACTAGATCTTGTGTTGGTAAAATTATGAGATGTCATATACTTGAACACAATCAGACTCTTATTTCACATTTAATAGGATTTATAAATATTCGAAATTTGGCCCGTTATGAGGCAGGCACCAGAGGGAAAGGTCCGATACATTTTATCTTCATACCAGATCTTGATTTGATAAAAATTTGAGATGTGCGATACTTTTTATTTCATATTAATATGGGAATAATTATATTCAGAATTCTGGACCCTTTGTGGGGGAGATACCCGAAGCATTAAGTAGGATGTATCCCATCTCCATACTAGATTTTGTGTTGGTGGAATACTAGGATTTGCCATGTTTGAAAAGAATCGGATGCCTCATTTGCTTTATGAGGTTATTCAAAATGTTGACCCGTTGCGGGGAAGATACCAGAAGGAGTCTGTCGTTCTATCCGTTCTTCATCTCTACACTAGATCCTGTGTTTATGAAAATATTGAGATGTGCGAGACTAAAAAACAATCGGAATCTTATTTCACATTTTGTAAGAGATATAATTATTCAAAATGTGACGCTTGTGCGGGAGGTACTTGATGAAGTGGGCCGATATATAATTACGCTCCTGATAAATATATTGGGATTTGTTGAAATCGGATACTCCCTTCGTTAAACCGACATGACCCATATTTTGTACTAAATGATTTTACATGTAATCCAAAGGTCTGTATCAAGTTTTAGAGCTCTATCCTAAATGTTGCGAAGTTTATAGGAAAAAATTGAAGTCTTTTGTGTATGAGGTAGATTAGATTGTGGTTATCCCAATAGGTGAGTACCACAACATGTTAAACAAATATCGAGGAATTTTAAAAATTGCAAAATAAAACATTGATAAAAATATCCCAAAGACACAGAAATTTGCGTAGAACGCATGAAGGTGTACATATTGATTTAATAGTTAGCGAGCTATATCAAAAATCAATTGGAAAAAATATTGTGTGAATATTGTGTCTGGTGTGCCAAATTTGGTGAAAATGGGTTAGTAAAAATATTGAAATGTGTGAAATTTGAAGAGAATCGGAATCTTATTCGCATTTTATGAGGTTCATGATTATTAAAAATGTTGACCCGTTTTGGGGGAAGTACCAGAAGGAGTCGGATGATATGTCCAAGCTTAACACCAGATCCTGTGTTGTTAAAACTATTGGAATGTCCCAAATTGATTAGAATCTGTTGCTTAGGTATCATCTGGGGTATCATCTTCACACCTGATCTTGTGTTGAAAGTGGCTTAGTCTCATATGCAGAGTAATGGGGCATTTTAGCTGTTTTTTTAGTTGTTGGGTCGGTTGAGCCTTCAACGCACAGAAACCCGCTAATACCGCCAATTCTATTGTAACAACAGACGCATGAGTATTCTGTCCACATGTATGCTAAATATACGAACGGAAATCCTAAGAACATCCAAAATGTTATAAATGCGCAGACCTTCAATTCGAAGCTTAGATCCCAATCGTTTTCGTACCATGTTTGTCTTTACTACTTAAATCTTGATCGCTTACGTGCCATTGTTGTTTCTATTTCATTACATTGAACTTCACGTTTCAATGCAATGCCACACAAGAAAAAACCATCACACCACAGCCACTAAGATTAAACCAAAACGGAAATTTATTACAAAAAAAAAATCAGTTACCAGTTTTCAAACAATCACTAAAACTGACAAACAATTTCAACATTTGTTTTCATGGTAAATGTCGAAACACACACACACACACTCACATACACAAATGCTGGAAAATCATCTGTGGCATTCATCTATCTCAACATGAAGCATCACACCACGCCACTCAGTTGGTTCCAATCATTTTCCATTTACCTTCATCACTACCACTACTATTTCCATGAACTACTTTTCTCGACATAAATAGGCAGCAGAGGAAAAAAGCTGCTCCAGGACAGGATATGTGCCAAATACGGAAGATACTTCGACTAGTCTCCAGTTAATAATTTGTGACGTACCGTTTGAAAGGAGAGATGATGTGATTGTGTGTATGTGCTTTTGGCAACATTTTAACAGGTTCGGTTTTTGGATATTGGGGGAAGTAAACGTCTATTGGAGTAGTATGATTGCGCAATATTTCCAATTTGATTCCTGAAAAGAAACACACTCCCTCGACTCGCCTTTCGCTATTTTATTATCAAGCGTTGAATGTTGTAGAGCATCATGGACTGCCGGTATTGGTGGATTCCATTGATGCCAATACTTGATTTGGACAGGATGTATAATTGCATCAACAACAATTTTTGAAATAAAAACTTTGTTTGTTGTTTTGGGCGAATAATAACCATGGCTAAAACGGCTCTATGAGTATCGCATTTTAGACAGAAAACGATTTGTTTTAACTGATCTTTGGCAAAAATCAGTGTGCATTACATTCGGTGTTGGACTGTTCAGGCACTACTTTGTAAAGTGCCAATTTAAAAATGAAAGTTTTTTCTTTTGGTGTAATATCTTTTCAATCAGACCACTATTTATGGTAGTGGCTGTCACATTTTAATACTATTTTGAATAAACGAAAATGCCAATCAGCAATGGTTTCTGTTGCAAAAAAGTGTCAAAACAATTAGGCTCATATCAGTTTTGGTAATAAATAAATGAGTTTCACAAGTCCGATTGATATATCCGTAAACGTGATGTTAATATCATTTTACATTTTTAAACCCTCCACCAAAGTATGGAGGGTATATTAATTTTGTCATTCCGTTTGCAACACCTCAAAATATCCATTTTAGACCCTACCAAGTGCACATTTAAATGTAGATTTAGTCATGCCCGTTCTGTGAAAGTCACATGAAGAAGGTTGATACAATTTTACTCAGATGAATTTAAGTATGTAGAACTTTTAATATTGAAAATGGTCTATATAGATCCACGTATTAGTATAGCCCCCATGTTATTGTACCGGCAGATTAAAAGACACAATTATAACCCGGCATTGCTGTATTTTGTATTCCCAGTATGTAGGAAGTGGATCCAAGTGTTGGTATAGTCCCCATATAACTGTAGCTTCAGATTTGAGGTGTTTGGGTGTTTTAGTCACATTTTTAAACCAAATTTTCTGTAAATTGGCGTTTGTGTTCCCAGTAGGAAATAGAGGGAACTGTCTATATGGATTCAAGTCTTGATATAGCTCCCATATGGGTGTACCTCGAAATATTCGACAGAAAATTGTTTATACAGGTCTACGACTTCGTACATCCCAATATTCGGTATTTGCACGATTTGTCATGGCTGCCAAAAATTACTGCCAATACTGTCAAAAATTACGTGAAATTGCAGTTATTCTTCCATTATCTGTACCAATGATTCTAGATGTAATCGGAAAAATCCCAATCAAATTTTAAAACTCCATCTTAAACGTTGCGAAATACATATCAAACTATATGAGTCCCGTTGCTTAGGTTTGCTAAAGATCCAGAAGCTTTGGGGTTTGATCTACAAACTAGTTCTATGAAATCCATTTAGAATTTTGCACAAACTGGATTAGTCATTGTACAATGAAATGATACCAAAAAACAAGTAAAAAAGCAGTAAGTTCACAGGGCCGAACTTTGGATGCCCTCCACCATTTCACAGTGGTCGAGGTTGTATGGAAACAGCGGCCAAAAATACTTTCAGTGCAGATATCAATATGATTCTTTGGTTATGGTACCTTGATTGGATAAATATTAAAAATGTGACAAAATGGATATGGTCGATGCATGTTTTGGCATGGTCCCCTTACAACGTACCTCCCGAATAAGGCTTATTTGCCCAATTTTTGTCACATTTCTACACTAGATTGTTCTGTTATTTGACATTTTACGTTCTAAAGAGCTAAAAAATAGTCTTACTTTTATTTCAGGTAGGTCCCCCTGTAAAGGTACCTCCAAAAATAGAAGTATTATTTATATAAATCGAAATTCCAAATTTGATTATTTTTTTGTAAACAAAATAGACAAGTTTTTTTGTAAACAAAATAACAATTCAATATAAAATTAAATAAAGTTATTAATTGATATTTATAAATTTCAGTGTTATTCAAGTAAATCAAATGCAGATTTTAATAATATAGATTTTTATTGATTGGAAACGTTCGCTGTCCCGTTATAAAAGGGACAGCTCAGAAGAAGATGATTAATAATTTTTTCGCGTATGATTTAGTCGAAACATTTTTATATCTTTGTTTCTAGACTCCACGGCCACCTCCTATAATTCTCCAATCGATACAATGACAAATTTATATGTATTAAAATTTATTAACTGTGGGTGAAAGATAGTGCCATGGATATCTATTTGTTAACTCTTTAGCCGTCTCCAGTGCAAAGGCCTTAAAATTTTCGGCATTTATACCCAGAAGGCAACATTATTGAACACCCCTCAATTATATCCTTATCAATCCCAAACAACAAATACATATTCTATGTCACTAGCACCATAGAACTGACAAAATTGGAGCGAAGTCACTTCAGTCACTTCAGGACATAACATACAAATCTGACAAAATCTGAAGGTTAAATTAGCACTTCTTGAATCTTAGGACCATTACTAATGGCGTGAAAAAAATCACATTGGAGGATTCAGGGGGGGAAAACAATTAAAACTTTAACTGAAATCCAATTTTATTTTCAAAATTAATCTTAAAGGCAACTCAGAACACTCACATCGTCTATATTATACACAACTACTAAACACACAAATTACTGCACTAAAAATAAGCCAATACCTTGCTTTTCAATAATTATGCCAAGAATTGTCATTTTAAAATGTATTTAATTTTGTAATACAGATCTATTTTTACTCTTTTTTTTTTACTGATTCCACTGAAAAAAGCAACTAACTATATTTTCTCTTTTTGATGCTATTTTCGAAGTGTCCCGTTAGAATGAAGCCAAGATTATTATGTTTTCTAAAAAGTTAAACCTCTTAAGAGTTCATCTGTACACATTTGACAATAAATATCTGATTTTCATTTCTTGAATTTTGGCCAATGGCAGCGACCACTGTGCATTTGGAAGGAATTTAGACATTTTCAAAAATAAAATCCGTTAAAAATTTTGTTAAAATTCTAAAAATATCGAATGTTGCAGTTATATTGGGGTCAATACAACGTGGACCTATATAGACATTGTTTATCATAAGCCAATACCACATTCAAATTCGAAACTTGAATTAAACGGCGAATAATGTAGCTAAAATCATCAAAATACCGAATATTGGGAGGTACCGTTATATGGGGGCTATACGAAGACGTGGTATTCATTACGAACTTCAAATACCAAATTTGAAACAATTCCGGTGAATAATGTCACGAAAATCATCAAAATACCGAATATCGTGAGGTACCAGATGTACTGGACCGAAATAATCCACTTCATTTAATGGACAATTTAAAGAAAATCTTACATTTTTGTCCAATTTTATGTGAATAATTGTTAATAAAATTAATTAAATCTTATAATTTCACGTCAGACCTTTGGTTGAGATAAATATTTAGCTACACCAAGTTTGGAAAGATTCGTTAAATATTGAAAATTGTGACCCTTCGTGGGGAAGCATCAAGCATCCCAATATTTTTACTAACGCACGATCTGATGTGGGTAAGCAAAAATATTGGGATGCTTGACGTTTAAAGAGAGTCTGATGTTGGGGAGGTACCAGAAAGAAGGGCCGATATATACCGTCTTCACAACAGATCTCGTGTTGATAGAATTATTGAGATGTACCATGTCTGAATGGAATCGGATGTTTATTTCCCGTTTTCTGAGCTTCATGGATATTCAAAATGTTGATCATTGGGGGGTGGGTACCAGAAGCAGTAAACTGATACATATTTTCTTCACAGCAGATCTTGTGTCAGTACAAATAATGGAATATATGTAATATGAAGAGAAACGGATGGTTATTTCGTTATTCAAAACTTTGACCCTTTGTGGGAAGGTAATAGAAGGAATGATCCGATCTCTACCATCTTTATAACAGATCTTGTGTTGATAGAAATATTGAGACGTGCCAATTTTGAATGAAATCAGATGTAAATTTCGCGTTTTTTAAGCTTCATGGATATTAAAAATTGTGACCCTTTGTGGGAGAGGTACCACAATGAGTGGATCGATATACTCCATTTTTACACCACACCTTGTGAATTTAAAGATAATCGGACATCAAATTTTATGAGAGTAATAAATAATTGTTCAAATGTTTGGCCCTTTGTGAGGGAGGTATTTGCTCCATCAATATCGTCCTGATCTAGCACTGATGCAAGTATTAGGATTTGCAAAGTTGGAACAAAATCGGATTATCCATTCCTTTTCCGTGAGAAAACATTTTTTTTTTGAAATTCTCGACCTTTTGTGGGGGAGGTACCCGAAGGGGTGGACCGATATTAGCTATATCCAAACTCGATCTAAGTTTGATAAAAATCAATAATAATGAAACGGATATTGCTAGGTCGACTCCAAATGTCCTGAAACAGATTTAGTCGAAAGAGACCTAGGATCTAAGACCATTATTTCGATGAGACACAATTTGGCCGTATCAAATAATATATATACTCTCTCTAGCCATATGGTCGAAGGTATAAAAAATATATGAAACTTTAAAATGGGATAATGGAAATGCACGAACATATCTGTCAACCAGATTAGAGATTTTATGTTTATATCCTTGAAAATTAAAGCAATATTATCTTATGTAATCTCTGTTTATTTAAAAAGCGAAATTTGGTTAAATTTGCAATGATTGCTTTCTATTAGTACGAAAACAAATTAAAAGAATAAAAAAAAATTCATAAAAAATTATGGAAATTCAATTTTGGAATTCGCGAATTTCGAATTTTTACAAGATATATATGGAATTAATTAAAATACAGCAAGAAGAAAGCAATGGTGGAGTTTGTTTGGTCAGTACAACCTAGTACATTTTCCGCATCTCAATATTTGTACTATTACACAACATTTTCTTGTTTCTAAACCTAATACTAATTTTAACAAGTAGTAATAGTTTATGCTATACGAGCAAAGCAGTGTATTTTTATTTTTTTTTTTTATTCCAAAATTCAAAAATTAGAGACAACATATTTGTAGACCCGAAACATAGCTTCAAATGCTGCCAACATAAGTTACATTGCTTTTCCATCCAACGTTATCTCTATTTCCGTAATACATACGAATTGCTTTTTCCACTTGGCGATACACATTCATCTTGCATTTTCTTAATTACAGTGTCTACGATTAGATTAGCTATGGTAATTACATTTTATTATAATTATTATTTTTCGTTCGTTTTGTTTTATTTGGGTTCAATGGTAATAATGAGGCATGGAAATGAAACGAACAACAAGAATGACGCTTTTTTCCAATTATTTTGTTGCAGCTACTTTCACAAGGTCAAGCTCAGGTTCAACACTTATGAATCACAATAACGATGCATGTTGCATGTAAAGTGTAGTAATACATTGTGCAAGAAAAGCGGAATTGCTACAACAAAGCAATGGCAATTTAAAAATCCATGGATAGACAATTAACATCTTCAGCAGGCCAATATATGAGATTGTGTTATCAAATTCGTCAAGGCTTATGGTCTTATAATTCATCATAAGCCTTGATTGTCATAAGAGATACATTTAACCGAGTAATAGGAATTAAGAAGTAATTCAAATTATTTTTGTCGATAGGTTATACACTTAATATGTGAATTGCAACAATTACGATTATACCTAAAACGAGACATCTTTATATCTAAGGATCTTGGAAAAGCATTCAAAGAGTGCTATATTTCAACCTGAATCCATTTATTTGAAAAATGTCGGTAAAAGAATTAAACACCACCTTGTCATAGAAGGAAGTACCCATTACGAATTGAAAACAAGTAAGCAAAGGCTATAGTCGTGCTGGGCCGACCATGTGATACCCTACAACACTATAATGTGTTGGAAAACCTCCTTATGTCCAAACACATTTTAGTCGATTGTTTGGAATAATGCCATACTGTCCTGCACAAATGTTACCTTTTTTACCTGGCACATTTTCCTTATATTTACACTCTATATTGTGCTGATAGGTATCCAAGACAATTTCACACAAATTTGTGGTCCATTTTACCCGCTAAATATAATTCAAGGGTCGTCTGTGCTGTCCTAAACCCTAACCTCATGCAAAATTACGTGTCGATTGGAAAGTTTTGATTTTTAGTCCATTTGAACCCCTAAATATATATCTTGAAAAACAATAGGCTTTAATTCTGGCCCTAATTCTATCTCCATACAAAATTTCTTGAGATAATTTCGACTTGTATATAATACTCTCAAAAACATAGTGTTGTAAGGTAAAAAATATTACCAAACGTAAAATTCAATATTGTAAGTCAAATATAAAAAAATCTCATGCGATAAAAAATATTCACTTTTTTATTGTTATCCTTTTCAGGCAAGAAGCCATTCAGAATTTGTGAGAATTGTTAAAATCCGGCCAGCGGTTCTTGCGTTATAAGCGATCTAACTAACATCCCCTTCATTGATACATGAGATTATATTTATTTTACTATATATACGATATCTTGGATATGAGCATCAATGTAACGGTCAGAAGTGATATTTTGGTGCATTTTTGATTTCGCCAAAACTAAATATTTGCGGTTTAGTGGAAATTTTCGTATTTTTATAGCCTCCACCATACTATGGAGGGTATATTAATTTTGTCATTCCGTTTGTAACTCCTCGAAATACTCATGTCAGACCCAACAAAGTATATATATTCTTGATCAGCGTAAAATTCTAAGACGATTTAGCCATGTCCGTCTGTCTGTCTGTGTGTCTGTCTGTCCGTCTGTCTGTCTGGTGTAATCACGCAATCTTTCGAACAAATTGAGATAGAAGGCTAAAATTTTGCACACATGTATATTTTGTTCGTAAATGGGCCATGTAGGTCCAATTTATCATATAGCCCCCATATAACGCTACCTCCCGATATTCGGTATTTTGATGATTTTAGCGACATTATTTACCGGGATTGTTTCAAATTTCGCATGTGAAGGTCATAATGGATACTTCAGCCCATGCCAGAAAATTGTCTGTGCAGGTTCACGTCTTCGTATAGCCCAAATATAACGGTACCCCCCATATTCGGTATTTTGATGATTTTAGCTACATTATAAACATATTTTTCTTCAAGTTTCTCATTTAAATATTGTAATAACTTATGACAAAAGTTGCCTATGCAGGCCCACGTCGTCGTATAAGCATTCGGTATTTTTAAGATTTTAACAGAATTTTTGACGGATTTTATTTTTTTTTTTTGGAAATTGCCAAATTTGTACCAAATGGTGGAGGGTATTAAAAGTTCGGCCCGGCCGAACTTACAGCTTTTTAACTTGTTTACATTAAAGTTGTGGTCTATTTTACCTGTTAAATATTGTCCGATGACCAAACAACGAGCTCTAAACTCTACCCCCATTCTAAATTCCGATTGGTCTATTATTGCGACTTGTAGAGCAACTGCAAAATCAGGACATATTTCTCATTTTTGTCCATCACAACCCCTAAATATTATGCAAAAATAGATTATCTGGTCCGACCCTAGCCCCACCTCCATGCTAAATCAGGCCATAATTGCGACATGTATAGTGATTATGAATTAACATGGACAAATGGGCGGACGGACATACATAGCTAGATCGACTCAGCTCGGCGAGATACCCATATATATTTTTCTATGTCGGAGACCAATATTTCGAGGTGTTAGATAATTTTTAGCTAAATCAAAGTTATAATATGGCATCTAATTCGGGTCTTTTTGAGAAAATATCTTGAAAAAGCATTTTTTAATTTTTCTGAATTTACACTTGCGTTTTATTGCATCGTGTGATACACTGAAAATTTAAGAAATAATATTATAAAAATATAGATATTAACTATTTATTAATTTAACTATATATTAATTTATATTTAACTATATATTAATTACAAAAAAATAAAAATCTTTTGTTATGTTTCTTCTATAAATCTAAAAGTTTCATTTGTTTTGCAAAAAGTTTCATTTCGGTTGCAAAAGGTTTTACTTCAAGGTTTCATTTCCACTGCAAAAGCTTTAATTTCCGCTGCAAAAAGTTTCATTTTAATTTCAAAAGATTTCATATAATCTGAAAATGCTACAAAAGGTCCATATAAATTTGTCTGATTTGGAATTTTCCACATCCCAATACTTTTGTCCATATTATATGGAGCTAGTGAGAAAATGGCACACCACAAGAATAGTTGGAAAAAAGATGTCAGGTCTATACGTGGACCTGGACCTGCATAGTAAATTTTCTATCACAGAAGGACTTCAAATAAGAAAATTGATATAATTCCAATGAATAATGTTAAATTCCATATTTACAATTCTATGCAAGGATTTGTCTATAGGGAAAGATTATTAAACTTTCATGAATCGACTCAAAAAAGAAGAAAAAAGCCTTAAAGCCTTTGAAAACTTTAGGTACCGAATATTTAACTTATGTTTATAAAATTTGATCTAAATCGTAAAAATTTCGAATATCGGGAACTACCGTTATTTTAAGGCTCCAGGAAAACGTGTACCTATGTAGACGGCGTTTTCCCACAAGAAGCAGAACCCATTATAAAATCTATGAACCGAATTATAAGCAATTCCGTTTAAAAATGTGGTTTAAATTCCTAAAATACCTTATATTGGGAGCTAAGATACCTACGGGTGCTATTAAAAAGTGGAAATATAGGCAATGTTTGCTAAAGGAGGTTACAAACTCTAACTACCGAATTTTAAATAACTTTATTCTAAATAGTCCAAATACCGAATATCGGGAGATATTTTCATATGTGTAACAGACAGACACAAAGACAGACATCGGTAAATAGCCTTTGGTCTAACATGAGTATTTTGAGGAGTTACAAACTGAATGACAAAGTTAATATGCCCTTCATAGTATGGTGGAAGGCATAAAAAGAAGGAAACATACTGGCGATTTTTTTCCTGTAATTATAGAAAAAATGGAAATATTTTTTTAAATTTCTTTAAGCTTCGCACATTGCAAAATTTGTACTTTTATATGAACTAATAAAAATTTTGAATATGTCTATCTAATTTCCAATTAGGATAAATATAATTAAATATAAATTGTCAGAAGCTGAGATACAGAAATTTTGTAAGTAATTATTATTCAAAATTAATTTTTTTTGGAAACTATCAGTACGACTTCGAATAAGCTTCAAGTTTTATTAAGAAATGTTATCATGCAAAGTTTGGATCATACATAAAAAATATCGTACACACTAATAACTTGGCAGATTAGCAGACGGTGGTACATGGTTTGATCGACACCAAATATGCCAAAATAATTTTCCCCAACACGGCATGAGATTTTAGATTACTAATTCCACCATAGTATGGAGGGTATATTAAGTTTGTCATTCCGTTTGTAACACGTCGAAATATACATTTTACATCCCACAAAGTATATATATTCGTGATCAGCATATAACTCTATGTCGATTTAGCGATGTCCGCCCGTCTGTGGAAATCACTCTAGCTTCCGAACGAAATGAAGTAGATTGATAAAATTTTACTCAAATGTATATTATATCTGCAGGACTTTTGGCATTGAAAATGGGCCATGTAGGTTCACGTTTTGCTATGGCCCCCATCTAATGGTACCTCCCGATATTCGATATTTTAATGATTTTAGCGACATTATTCACCGGAATTGTTTCAAATTTGGTATTTGATGTTCGTAATGGATGCTATAGCCAAAAGTTACCTATACAGGTCCATGTCGTCGTACAGACCCAGCTACATTCGGTATTTTTAAGATTTTAACAGAATTTTACAGCTTTTACTTGTTTGGATTTAACGTGTTGTACCCTTAATGTACGTTCTCGCTGTAAAGGATTTAGAAAAACCAGTCGGTTTAAATTGCAAATTCCATTGCATACACCTAAAATAAATCTTCATAGAGAAGGTTAACCCCAAAAAAAGTTCTAACGTAAACATCCCTTAGCCGTATGAGGTTATACAAAGTTAAATATCTCAATGGAAGATTTGTAAGTGGAAAAGTGAACTTAACTATTAACCCGAACCGATTGTCCTATCCATTGCTTAAATATAGTAAAACAAGAACATATCCTTTTAATCCATCCATCGAATACGTAATTTTATTTAGGGATTTTTATCGTTTAGTTATAAACTATTTCTAATATTAGATACTCTTACTATTAATTCATTGTGGAAAAGAAAAAAAATCTCTTTTTCATTCAATGTCTAAGTCTATAGGTAGCTTAACTTATAATTACAATTCCCATTTAATTTATATTTATTGTGTAAATGCAAATACTTAAATATATATATTCATATCATATAGAATGTCATTGTCAATATCGAAGGAGATATCCATATTAAGATGCTCAGTTAATGCAATGATAAATGAGTGTGGCATTGGGAAAAGGGTAATTATTAATTCCTTGCCCTCCACTTCACCATTATTTCAAGACATTCCAGTTGTTTAAGTCTCTTTTCCTATCAAAAGCTTGCATTTACCGAAAGAAATTTTGATTTCATGATTCACTTTGATTTTCTATAATATATGGAAGATTGCTAAAGTTGTGATCTATGGAGTTTTCTTTTTTTGTTTCACATTCGTTATGTAATTTCGTTTCTGAATTTTTCCTAAGTTCCATTCGTTTCGTTTCCTAAATTCTTAAACCCATACATCTTGGGTTTATTATTCATCTCATTCGTGTAATATGGCACTGAGACGTTCTTCGACAGCCACTTTTCGTGACTTCCAGACAAATTCACAGACGGCTACGACACAGGCAACCCCCATTCCACCCATGAGAACGACAAAAACTCCGCCCACATTTGCCAAACCCAATTCATTTGCAGCCGAAGAAGACTTGGAGGTCTCCACCCTACATTTGCCACCTCCACGTTTTTCTTTCCACCATTTCGTTTTCAAAATATGCAGTTTACCCTCCTCCTGAAGTTTTAGAATGACACTATTAATGGCGGTGCGATATGGAGAATCTGAAAGAGAAGAAGAAATATCAAGTGTTAATTGTGTTATTGAGAAATTGGTCATAGTTTGACCTACTCGGTGGTGTCGCAATGCCATAGGATTTCGTGTCTAACATTCCACCCACTTGCGTGAGGTCACAGTTACGCTCTGTAACATATTCAATGGATGTCGATTCCATAAGAAAAGCATAATTTCCTGAAAATACAAAAATACCGAGAAATAAACAATTGATAATTTATTTTTATACGTTAATTTTTTATTTATATAGTGTCCAAATATTTGTAGACGCTTTTGATCAGCACTAATTCTATAACAACTTTTTTCATGGGTCATTTGGGCTGTTAGAATCGTATTCCCTTTCTAGGGTCTTGGAACAATTGAATTTAGAAGAAGTTTGGTCACGTTGGGGTAGAATTTTGAAGAATTTTGTATCCTCTATTAAAATATAAAGGGAATATTATTTTTTCATTCGACCAACGGATATGGCTAAATCAAAATTAGAATTTTATATAATCATATATATATATATATATATATATATATATATATATATATATATATATATATATATATATATATATATATATATATATATATATATATATATATAGTCCAAGAGTCCTAATCAACTTATGTGGATTTTTTTACAAATATTTTTAAATAAGAGCTTAATTATTTTAAACTCCTGAAAATGACTTCAGACCAAGAATCATGTACGTTTTTATACCCTCCACCATACTATGGAGGGTATATTAACTTTGTCATTCCGTTTGTAACTACTCGAAATACTCATATCAGACCCAACAAAGTATATATATTCTTGATCAGCGTAAAATTCTAAGTCGATTTATCGATGTCCGTCTGTCTCTCTGTCCGTCTGTCTGTCTGTCTGTTGTAATCACGCTATCTTTCGAATGAATTGATTTAGGTGGCTACAATTTTGCACACATGTTTATTTTTCCAGTAGGCAGGTTAAGTTCGTAAATGGTGATTGATGATTTTAGCGACATTATTCACGGGAATTGTTTCAAATTTGGTATTTGAAGTTCAAAATGGATACTACACCCTAAGACGGAAAATTATCCGTGCAGGTCCACGTCTTCGTATAGCCCCCATATAACGGTACCTCCTGATATTCGGTATTTTGATGATTTTAGCGACATTATTCACGGGAATTGTTTCAAATTTAGTATTTGAAGTTCAAAATGGATACTACACCCTAAGACAGAAAATTGTCTGTGCAGGTCCACGTCTTCATATAGCCCCCATATAACGGTACCTCCCTATATTCGGCATTTTGATGATTTTAGCGACATTATTCACCGGAATTGTTTTAAAATTGGTATTTGAAGTTCGTTATGGGAACTACAGTCTGTCTGTGCGGGTCCAGGTCTTCGTATAGCCCCCATATAACGGTACCTCCCTATATTCGGTATTTTGATGATTTTAGCTACATTATTCACCGTTTATTTCAAGTTTCGAATTTGAATATGGTAATGGCTTAAGACAAACAATGCCTATGTATGTCCACGTCGTATAGACCCCAAAATAACGGCTATATTCGGTATTTTTAAAATTTTAACAGAATTTTTTAAGGATTTTATTTTTTGAAAATTTCCAAATTCGTTGCAAATGGTGGAGGGTATTGAAAGTTCGGCCCGGCCGAACTTACAGCTTTTTAACTTGTTAATATTTTTTTAGAGTCTACTGTATGTGGATTTTTATATTATTTTAAACGACTTCTGTTCAAGAATTTTCCAAAAACTTCCTCGCAAGGATAAGTAGATTTATTTCAATATGTTCCAGAAGCTCTCGGCTGGATTTGTAAGAATAAAAGAATTTGAAAGACCTCTGGCCAAAACTAGTGACTTGGATTTTTGAGGCAAAAGTATATGGATTTTACTCGATGAATCTTTAAGAAATCCTGAGTTTTTGCAAAGACTTCTTGTAAAAAATACATGATACTTAAAGAATATGTTTTGGTTGCTGTTCCACCAATTCTAGAATCAGTTAAACGAAGATTTTTATAAATGTCTGTTTTATCACACCCATGTAAAGAAGTTGAAGTTGTAGGTGGTCTTTACTACGAACTTTAGAAGATCATGTTACGGATTTGGATTTGTTATTCATATGGGAGCTATAGATATATGTGAACAGATTTAATCCAAGTTCCATAAATTTGATTCTACTTCAAGGTCCATTAATGTACTCACATATATATGTTAAATATTACGTACGGTTAGCTTTAAATCGAGCCACTATATAATTACGGGAGCTATATCTAAAAAATCTCCATTCGAAAATTAAATACGACACGTAATTTACCTCCATTTGCATTTGTAAAATCGGACTAAATATAAACAAGTAAAAAAGCTGTTAGTTCGGCCGGGCCGAACTTTTAACACCCTCCACCATTTTGAACGAATTAGGCAATTTCCAAAAAAAAAAAAAAAATAAAATCCTTTTAAAAATCAGTTAAAATCTTAAAAATACCGAATGTAGCCATTATATTATGGTCTATACTACGACGTGGACCTGCATAGGCAACTTTTGTCATAAGCCATTACAATATACAAATGCGAAACTTTAAAAAAATCGGTGAATAATGTAGCTAAAATCATCAAAATACCGAATATAGGAAGGTACCGTTATATTGGTGCTATACGAAGACGTGGACCTGTACAGACAATTTTCTGTCTTAGGCTGTAGTATCCATTACGAACTTCAAACACCAAATTTGAAAGATTCCGGTGAATAATGCTGCTTAAATTACAAAAATACCGAAGAAAGGGGGGTCCATTATATGGGGACTATACCAAAACCTGGACCTACATGACCCATTTTCAATACCAAAAGTCCATAATACACATTTGAACTGAACTGATTTTCTTCAAATCTAACTTACTTCTAGGCTAAATACGGCTATTGCTGCTAAATTCGGGCATACATTTTGTATTTGGCACACAAAAATACATGGACAGACGGACGGATATGCGGAAATTGTAAATGGAAATTTATAGAGATCATCAAAGGCAACTTTGATTTTATCTCGTTTTCTTCTGCGTGTTCCAAACAAATACAGAAATACATAATACCCCGAACCACAGGGTGTCGTAAGATATAACAACATGGAAAGACAAACGGACATAATTCGACTCATAATGTGATATGCAGATCACCAAAATAAACTTAAGGTCATTTCCATTAGTATATGGAAACAAACGAAAATAAGGCATAATATAATGTACCATTGTGGCGTAGGGTATAAAGAACACACATTTTTCTAAGATATTCTGCTTTGAGAAATTCGTGCGATGGAAGTCAGCAAATAAAATATAAGTGTACTTACTAGATCTAATAAATTCTAATTAATGAGACTAGGAGTTCTAAATGCAATATTCTATTTTAAAATATGCCTGAAAATGTTTGCTAGTTTGAAAGCTTTAGTCAAAATTTTGTATTTAGTCATTTGGTAAATGGGAAATCTTCCAACTTTCATGTGTGTACCATGCTCAACTCTGTGATACAGTCAGTCTGTGCATGTATTTATGTAACCAACAGAGTGTCGATTTCGAGGAACTGATATATAATACAGAAGAATTGGGTTTTAGTAGAAAATTCAAATACTGAAGCGCGAGTCGAACCAAAAACACCAAATTGCCAATATTTGGATCTATGTCAAAATATACATACAGCGTGAGATAAAAAAACTACAACCAACCTCAGACTGCTGTCATTTCTAAGCCTTTCGTCCGAATGGTGTTCAGTGACAGCTCATTATATTGTTTAGAAGCGTACAAAAGCATTTTGGTGAGAATTTTCCAGAAAAAAATTATTCGTAATGGGATTCAAGCGTGATAGTGTGATTTTTTATATTTGGCTGGAAAACCACAAGTGGCTATCGTTAGAGCACTCCAGCATTAAAATGTGAACAAATCTTTAGTGTCTCGGACCATCGCTCGTTACCGTGATATTGGTAGTGTAGCACGACGTCAAGGGAGTGGACGGAAGAAAACAGCAAAATCAGCAGAAATGATTCGAAAAGTAAAGAAACGACTTGATCGAAACCCGCGTCGCAGTGGCCGAAAAATGGCTCGTGAGCTGAACATATCACAATATTCCATTCGGCAAATATTGAAAAATGAGCTCGGGGTAAAGCCATTGAAATTTCAAAAAGTGCAAGAACTTACACCTCAACTGAAAGAAAATAGATTCAAAAGAGCTAAAGAGTTGCTTCGTTTGGCCGAAATTGGTGAACGGTCGAATTTGGTTTTCTCCGATGTGAAAACATTCGTTGTTCAGCAGTTTGTAAACGAACAAAATTATCGTGTTTATTTGCCAAAGAGGTCAGCTGAAAATGTGAACTTTCGGTTGGCCACCAGAACTCAAGCGCCGGCCATGGTGATGGTGTGACCCGCCATAACAGACGATGGACGCTCTCCGCTCGTATTAATCGACCGTGGCATCAGAATAAATGCCGAATATTGTCGCGAAAATATTCTGGAGGGTGCATTAAAGCCTTGGACACGCAAACATTTTGGCCGCAGAGCTTGGACATTCCAAAAGGACTCAGCACCATCGCACTCAGCACGCGCCACCCAAGAATGGTTAGAAAATGAGGTTCCTCGCTTCATTTCCAGCGCACAATGGCCACCAAAATCTCCGGATACCAATCCGTTGGAATATTGTGTCTGTAGTATTTTGGAAAGCAAGGTTAGCACTAAAAGGTACCAAAGTGTCGATCACCTCAAGCAAGCGCTTCGCCGGGATACCGCAGAGCAACATTCGGGCAGCGTGTGACGGTTTCATTGGGCGTTTGAAGGCCATAATTCGTGCCAAAGGTGACAAATTCGAACAAATCTAAAATTCGATACTATTTCCCAAAAATTTTTGCTTTCATTCAATAAAATTAAAAAAAAAAAAATGTAAAAATTATGGCGTTTGACTTTGTTGCAGTTTTTTATCTTATCCTGTACCTATTTATATTCAAAATAAGTCTGATATTTTTCCGATAAATATTTTAAAATATTGCAAGGTTTTCAGAGACCGCACATTGAGCTGTTGTAATCCCTTATTTACCTTTTCCCTTTGCAACTCGTTCCACACCTTCACCATTACTTGCTGTAAACACAGAAGGTCTCGCCGATTCCATGAACGACCACATTCTTTGATAGGTGGATATTTTAGAATCCTACAAATAAAATAAACAACATTAAATGAAATAGCACCACATTTCCAAATTATCGTCTTACCCTAAAGAAAGCCGCTGTGCTGCCACCTTTTAGAGCGCCATATTTAATACGTGTCTGTTTGGCTAAATCTTCGGCACTTTCAATTGGTGAATCCATGCGCTCGACAGTGAGAAACGCAGCCAAATTGGCAGTATATGATGAAATCATAATTAAAGTAAAGAACCACCAAATACCGGCCACCATGCGGGTAGATAAGGCTCTGAGAACAAAATCAGTATTTAATAACAAATAAAAATAATTATTAATCACAATTTGTGTTTACTTTGGGAGAAAATCACATCCTTGCTGCATGAGAGAACCAATGGCAAACCACATGCAATTCAATAGGGTAAATTGGCTTTCCACTTTTTCCCCATGAGGATCGGTATAAGATGGCCATTCATAGGGAGTGAACCTTAAACGAAATTTCTTTATATATTGTCAAATTTTACATTGAACGTGTATATCTTACTTGGCCAATATAAACAATAGCACAGAGACACCCAAATATGCTGTGGCCATATAAATCCATACATCCAGTGACAAAGGAGATAGGAAGGAGAAAAGATTCGGTGGCTGTTTCACGGGCTTACGATATAATATCGAAACACCCAAATTCATAAATGGTGTGGTAAAATCAACAGCCTGTTCTCTTTCAAAAGTTATTGTTAAATCTGCAATCGCCAAATCAGCACGTTGTTCCAATAATTCTCGTATCATGCCGTTCCATTCGCTTTTAAAAACAAAAAAATTATGGAATTATTATTTAAAACTGTTGAATACAGAACTGATAAAATGGTAACAGAAAAAATATAAATTTCAATCATATCTTGGAATGAAGTGAATTGGAAATTATCTCATGGAGGTTACCCAAATTAATCATTGAAAGGACATATATATAACAATTTAACATTATTTAAGTTCGGACCAAATAGCGTGCTCTGCTCAACTTCATTTGTTGAAAACATATCACTCCTAAAAACTTACCCTGTTAATTTATTAAAACTGCCGTAACTTCCATCTGGTACCAACTGAATTTTATAATTAAATCCTAATGACTTAGAGACTTCATGTATCAAATCAACGGCATAACCTTCGAACTGATCATTGCCAGTGAGTGAGACCACGGATTCCTTTCTCATACAATACGGATTACTCTGGAATGAAAATTTAATAAATACACTCTCCCTCTCTTCCAAACCTTATTCATATCAACAACTTACCAATATCGTCGTAACAATCAAGGTTTTATTTTTCAAGTTAGCTTCAATCTCCTGTTGCTTTTGACCAAAGGTACGGGTAAAGTTTACCCCGTCCGGCAAAGTGGAATTCCATGTTCCCACTTTGCGAATTCCGCCCGGACTCAGTTCTACAATATCCATAATGAAATCACTACGGAATCCTTGATGATCGAATTTGATGACATTTGTCAAACCCTTCATCTCGACAATTTTCATGTAATTAATTAAACTGAAACCATGCTGCCAGGTATTTTGTCCATCACAACTCAGTGGGTTTATATCGATCTGCTGCGATGTATCCAAATCGTGCAGAGCCTTGGCAAACAAATGCACCGCATCATACATTAGAGCTGTCTCCGTTTTAATTGTTGTTAAATTCGCAGAACGCAATACACCTTTGTCCTCTATGCTCCATTGTCGTACCACATCGTTGACAATTTTCTCATTAATTAGACGGAATCCGGTGATATTGGTGCCACCGTAACGGAACTCGTCCAAGTTGATGGCATGCAAATCCAAGGATGTTATTAAATAGCTGTGATAGTCACTCATCAAACCAACTTGTTGGGCCTGTTTGAGTACTTCGTAAATTTTGTCTGCAGAACAGTCCAAAACTATATGGGATTCTGCAGTGTTTTTAATTTGTTTCAGCATTGGTCTGCAGAAAAAAAAATTTCGTCGAATTATAACTCTGATCAGGTCAAATGTTTGTTTTTTAAATCAAGCTACCACTTTTTATACCCTCCACCATAGTATGGAGGGTATATTAAGTTTGTTATTCCGTTTGTAACACCTTGAAATATACATTTTAGACCACACAAAGTATATATATTCTTGATCAACATAAAATTCTATATCGATTTAACGATGTCTGTCCGTCTGTAGAAATCACTGTAGCTTCCGAACGAAATGAAGTAGGTAGATAAAATTTTACTCAAATGTATATTATATCTGCAGGACTTTTGGTTTTGAACATGGGTGATGTAGGTCCACGTTTTGGTATAGCCCCCATATAATGGTACCTCCCAATATTCGGTATTTTGGTGATTTAAGCGACATTGTTCACCGGAAATGTTTCAAATTTGGTATTTGCCTATGCAGGTCCACGTCGTCATATAGACCCTAATATAACGGCTACATTCTGTATTTTTAAGATTTCAACAGAATTTTTAACGAATTATTATTTTTTTTTTTTTTTTGAAAATTGCGAAAGTCATTTCAAATGGTGGAGGGTATTCAAAGATCGGCCCGGCCGAATTGGGATCTTTTTTGCTTGTTTTTTTTTAATTGTAATTTCGTAATGCCACAATTGACGCATATCCCTCTAATAATAAAATATTACATAGATTACTGTGCAAAAAGCAGAGGGAGGGAGGTAGTTCAGTCCGTCTTAACCAATTTTTTTTTTCAGAATAAGATTTCTAGAAATCATTGCATCCTCGGTAGATGGTGGCTTCGTAAATATTACTGATAGCAATGCGAGGGTTATTTCGGTCTAATATTGTAATTTTATGTCAGTCATCAAAGGGGTCTTCTTGGCCCTTTTTTTTCAAAATAAATATGAAAGTTATAAAAATTGCCACCCATTAACACGCCTAGTATTAATCTGGGTCCTAATTACTTGTTGGGATGATGCATTCGATCGTAAATTAGTATCGAATTTATCGATTTTGTTACATTTAACATTGTCAAATTTAGCATCTTTAAGAATAAACAAAACATATTGTAATTTATTTGGCGAGAAAGTGAAATTTCGCAAAAATGGATGAAGAATTGTCTTTTATTATGTCATCGTCGGATTCATAAGATGAATTCAATGTAAACATCTTAGGAAAACAAATCCGTGATAAAATCAATTCATTATCTTTGCAAGAAAATATGTAAGTACACTCATTTTTATAAACCACAACCGCTGTTATAGTTTTTCTTCACATTGAACAGCGGCAGCTCCCAGCACTGTGTCGGGAACGACTTTTTGGTTGGTTTGAGCCAAAGTTCTTTGTGCAAAACCGCAGACCGACTTTTAAGAGAAATGGAAAATAAGTTGTGTCACAAACAAATAACATTTCGATTGGATCGATATCGAACGCCGTCATCCAAAAATAAGATTACGATAACGTAACTTCTCGATATCGTATGCGGTAATTAGACCCCAGGACTAGGTTCTGCTTAAAAGTCTTTTTTGAATTCCTCCCTTAAATCAAATTCGAAGTATTGTTGAACACCAATAAGGTAATATACGTTGTTCCTTCCACAGACAAATGATTCCAAAACCGAATAATGAGTTAATTCATAACACTTACCTGTGATCTCCATACATATCCAATTGTCGAACATTAATTGGAAATGGAGTGGGACCATGTTCCTTGAGCAGTTCCTGTACTCGCATAAGGCCATCGTTATTTTCATAGATTATTGTAAACGATTTCCATCCCCATTGTCTGACAATGTCTACATAGGCCTAAAATAATTAAAATTTTTAAAAAATATTTTATAAATTTGCGATAAATCATCAAGCAACAAACCTTTGCCAAGAGATTGGGATTAGGATACAGATTTACCAGGCAACTTTCTCTTCTCAGGCGGTAATCCCAGCGATTTTCTAAATGGGGAATCTAAAGGAAGATATAAAAAACATTTATTTCATTTGAGCGCATTTCGATTTTCCCCATCTCTCTGACTTACCTCCATATTATCACATATACTCTGGACATGACTTGCTGTGTGAGTTGATTGAGGACCGAATATGGCAGCAACACCCACATTCAACAGACCACAAACTGAAAATGAACAGACGGACCATTTGAAATTCAGTTACCAGAATGTCTCCATTACGTGAGAATTAAGTGTCAACCTTCATTGGCCCCATGGCAAGAGAAGACGATTCTATTTAGTTTTTTGGATTAATTGCTTAGCAAGTATCATCTTAAGTTTCCATTACATCCATTTTCAACTCTTGACATATTCACATGACTACTTGTGTTGCACATGACCTACCTGTGAGAATTTCTTTCAACTACCGATGGATATATGAGTGCCTGTCATCATCATTGTCATACTGTTACATAACCAAGTAATGCTAACACATAAATGTCTTCTATGAAATGAAGTAGATAAAGGCACACCAACTACATTTCCCAGGAAACAAATGCATCACCTTTCACATATGTACTTAGATCATGGTTGGTATTGAGAGAATGCGTTTATTTTTATACCCTCTTAAATTGTATGATACAGTGGTTGGTATCTGGGCTGGATATTCTAGATATTCCAAAGTCGAAATACTTCCATTGAAAAATGTGAATACGAAAAACTGAATACTATCTGTATAAAAACATGTATTATGTGGATAATTTCCACCAGTGATGACTGAACCTATTACGGACTCTAAGCCCCGAAAATTTCTGTTAGAAAATAGGAAACAAATACCAAATAGAGTTATGTTAAGGTTATACTAAAAATTGGACCGAAATTTTCGAACTTATATATAACATATATGTACAATATTCGCTTTCTATTTCAATTCATTCGAAAGATAGCACTATTACAACAGACTTTCGAACGGATACCTTTAAATTGATTTTTACGCTGATTAAGATATATATATTCTTCAAGTCGTTAGACTGTATAATGCCAATATATGGAGGAGCTCAAAATGGAATGACTAATAAGAGTGAAATGGATACTTAAAGTAATAAATGTTATATAACGAACTTATAAAGCAAGAATTCTGGGTAAGATACTTCTTCTACATCCGTCTGTGGTGATCACTCTAGCTTCCAAACGAAATGATACAATTTCATTCAAATGTGTTTAAGATCCGTATAATTTTTATACCCTCCACCCTATTATGGAGGGTATATTAACTTTGTCATTCCGCTTGTAACTTCCCGCAATACTCATGTCAGACCCAACAAAGTTTATATATTCTTGATCAGCGTAAAATGCTAAGTCGATTTAGCGATGTCCGTGTTTCTGTCCGTCAGTATGTCTGTTGTAATCACTCTATCTTTCGTACGAATTGAGATAGAAAGCTAAAATTTTGCACACATGTTTATTTTGTCAGTAGGCAGGTTAAGTTCGTAAATGGACCATGTAGGTCCACGTTTTCATATAGCCTCCATATAACGGTATATCCGGATATTCGTTATTTTTATGATTTTAGCGACATTATTTACCGGACTTGTTTCGAATTTGTTCGAAATGGATACTACAGCCTATGACAGAAAATTGTCTGTGCAGGTCCATGTCTTCGTATAGCCCCCATATAACGGTACCTCCCTATATTCAGTATTTTGATGATTTTAGCGACATTATTCACCGGAATTGTTTTAAATTTTGTATTTAAAGTACGTAATGGATACTACAGCCTATGACAGAAAATTGTCTGTGCAGGTCCACATCTTCGTATGATACGATTTCATTTTTTGAAAATTTCCAAGTAGTGGAGGGTATTCAAAGTTCGGCCCGGCCGAACTTACTAATTTTTAACTTGTTAATATTGAAAATGGGTCATATAGGTCCATGTTAGTAGAGCTTTAAGGTGTTTTAGTCATAGTTTTAGACCAAACGTGCTGTAAATTGACAGTTTTTGTTCCTCTTTCCAAGAATATGTTAATCTTGCAAGGAGTTGTTCATACATTTCCAAGATTTTGAAGAGCTCTTATACAACTGTACCCCCTAAGATTGGGTATTTTGAAGATTTCTACTTGAATTGTTTCAATTTTAATATTTAGAATTCGTAAAGGGTACCGCCTCACATACAGGTTCACGTCGTTGTATAGCCACCGTTTAACGGTACCTCCCTATATACGGTATTTTCATGATTTTTGAACACATTTGAAACGGCATCGGATAAGAATATATAATTTATAATAGATTCTTGCTTCAGGTGCAGAACATTGTTTATATAGGTCCAAGTTCTCCTATATACTTTGATTCCGATACCTTGACAATTGTAGCCACATTTTACATAAGGTCGTTCTAAACAGACAAACAAAAACACATCGTTAATTCGTCTTATAGTTTTATTCTGATCAGGGATATATATACGGTATATTTAGGGGGCTATATCCAAATCGGACCCGATTTCGATAAAATCTGGTAGATATATTTCTGAGCTGTATAAGATATTTATTACCAAATAGCATTATTGTGGAGTGCACTTTACGAATGTAAGGGACTTAGGCACCGAATCGTGTGAAACATATGGATGGGAGTTATAGCTGAACCGATTTTCACCACATTGGAAATACTTGCTTCTAGGCAGAATTCTGTAGGATGTGTCGAAAAAAATCCTATTTGGAGGAATATTACATATATGACGAACGTAGATATATATGGTAGCTATATCTAAATTAAGACAATTTCAAAAGGATTCGCCCTTTAACCAAAACAAATCATTTGTGGACAACTTAATCTCAATCGGACAATAATTTCAATCTGTACTTTGATTACAAAAATACATGGACATACATACCTAAGTCGACTCAGTAAGTGATTCTACGAAGATACTCATCTATCCACTACCTCGTTTCCTTCTACATGTTCCGAACAAGTGCACAAAGACATGATACCCTTTACCACAATGTGTATATGCAGTCATATGCTGAGGCTGAACCTAAGTGAGACCTTTTAACTTTTTTTCTTTCTAAATTTCACAAATTTGTCAGCAATTGCACTATAATGGGTTCTTTGGGGGAAAAATAAAACGTAAACATTTTTGCCATTTGGACTCCAAAATTCGCTTTCCTACCATGTTGATACGTTTTGTTTTGCCTTTAGAAACTGTTATGGTAACCTGAATATGTTACGTTGCCTTATGGCACAAACCGAGGTTAATTGTCAATTATGTGCCGAAATATCAACACACTATTCTGGGAAATTGTACATAATATGCACTCTCCATTGCCGAGGAAACATATTCAGGGAAAACTTAGAAGCTTTTTAGGAATACCTGCTTTTTAATGAAATTTCATTTTAGAATGATGCTCACAACGATTATATTAAGCATTCAATTGTTGGTTTTACTGTAGTCCTGTGTGTATGTATGTATTTACCAAAAAACCCAAAGAATGTTGCAATACATACTTGAAATGGTTTGATGCCACTGTTGTATTTAAGCATCATTGTTCCTTACCTATGACAATGGTGTTCAACTATTCAGGTGATTACATTCATCTGGATAGGATGAATGCTGGCAGTCATAATAAAAAGTGCACAATTTCATACGAAACACACAAAAGACCATGTCTGATATTCGTATATGTGTGTAGGTTTGTATTTCTTCTAATTCAACACATGCATATAAGAAGAAGAAAGGGTCGTACCTTTTCGTTCTATATGTTTGGAATGAGTTGACATTTTACCTACATTCAATGCATGTTGCTACACTATGGCTCATTTGAATATCAGTTCTCAAACTTAATTTTTTTACTCTCCACTATTCTATGGAGAATATATATATTCTTTATCAGCATAAAATTCTATATTGATTTTGCGATGTCCGTCTGTGGAAATCACAGAACGAAATAAAGTAAGTTAATAATAACTCAATCCAATGTGTATTTTAAATCCGACTTTTCTATAAATTTACACTTTGTGTTCTCATTATGTAAGAAATATCCTTGTATAGAACTGTTAATATAGTTCTAGATTTTGGTATAGTCCTCATATAACTGTACCTCCTTTTTTCGGTAATTTGATGATTTTAGCGACATAATCAAGATAATTGTTTCAAATTACGTAGCATAAGTTCGTAATGGGTGCTACAGCCTGTTGCCGAAAATTGCGTATGCAGGTCCAGGTCTTCGTATGGCCCCATATCACGGCACCCCTATATTCGGTATTTTGATGATTATTGCGACATTATCTACCGGAAATGGATTCTACAGCATATGACGGAAAAATGCTTATGCAGGTCCTGGTCTTTGTATAACCCCCATATAACGGTAACTCCCTATATTCTGTATTTTTATCATTTTAGCAGTAATTTTTCAACGGACTTTTTATTGCAAATTTGAACATTTTTCCCAATGGGGAAAGGTATTCAAAGTTCGGCCCGCATTCCAAATAGGTAAAGTCGGTTTTTCTGCGAAGAGGGTTTCGACCTCCTTAGAAACCAAGATGCCAAATATGGGCCAAATGAAATAAGATGTCACATATGGGCCAATAAAATAAAAATGTGATCAAGACCCCGAAAATAGCTCGAATACCTACCTTCATATGGGGATTATACCTAAACATAGGTCCATATTGACAATTTTTTGCAAGGACTGTTTCTTCTTACTATGAATTTTACTAAAATATAAAACAAGTAAAAAACATTAAATTCTGCCAGGCCGAACTTTTAATACCCTCCACCATTGGGTAAAGAAAAAAATGATTTATTAAAATATTTGCACTCAAACGTGTTTCACTTAAAACTAAAAATGCCAGTAAGACCTCTTGGATAATGCTGTTAAGCTTAAAAAAACCATAAAGTGGGTGAGGCCGTTATATTGGGCCCATATCAAAAGAGGAACCTTTATAGACAATTTATTATATAACGGGGAGTGTCATCTATTGCGAGTCTTAAATACCAAGTTTGAAACAAATTCGTGAAAAATGTCGCAAAAAACATCAAAATACCGAATATCGGGAGGTACCGTTATATGAGGGCTATATGAAAATGTGGAACTAAACAGGGTGAGATAAAACAAAAAAAAAACTGCTACCAACTTCAAACTGCTATCATTTCTAAGCCACTCGTCCGACAGCTGTTAAAATTATTTCAGTGAGAGCTCATTATATTGTTTGCAAGCGTACAAAGGCGAGAATGAGAATTTTCCAGAAAAAAGTTATTCGCGGTGGAATTCAAGCGTGATAGTGTGATTTCTTTATATTTGACTGGAAAACCACAGGTGGCTATCGCACTCCAGCATTAAAATTTGAATAAATCTTTGGTGCCTCGTACCATCGCTCGTCACCGTGATACTGGTTGCGTAGACCGACGTCAAGAAAGTGGATGGAAGAAAACAGCAACATCAGCAGAAATGGTTCGAAAATCATTGATCGAGACCCGTGTCGCAGTGGCCGAAAAATGGCTCGTTAGCCATTGAAATTCCAAAAAGTGCAAGTGCAAGAAATAAAATAGACTCAAAAGAGTTACAGAGTTGCTTCGCTTGGCCGAAAGTGGTGAATTGCCGAATGATGAAAAAAATGATGTTCAAAGAGGTATGCTGAAAATGTGCACCTTCGGTTGGCCACCAGAACTCAAGCGCCGGCCGAACATTTTGGCCGCAAACCTTGGACATTTCAACATCGCACTCAGCACTCGCCACCCAACAATGGTTACAAAATGAGGTTCCTCGCCACCAAAATCTTCGGATATCAATCTGTTGGACTATTGTGTATTGTCGTTCACCTCACGCAAGCGCTTCGCGGGAATGGGCCAAAATACCGCAGAGCAAGATTCGGGCAGCGTGTGACGGTTTCATTGGCCGTTTGAAGGCCAGAATTCGTGCCAAAGGCGACCAATTGGAACGAATCTAAACTTATTCAAAATTGGATGTTATTTTTGACAATATTTGCTTCCATTCAATAAAATTAAAAAAAAAATTAAAAATGATATCGTTTGACTTTGTTGCAGTTTTTTATCTCACTTTGTATATACAATAATCCGCCACCAGAGCTGGAACCTATTACTAAATACAAATTTCGATTTTTGGACAAATCCGTGGAAAAATGTGGCAAAAGTCATGAAAATACAGAATATCGGGAGGTACCGTTATATAATATACTCTCCTTTTCAAGGTGCATGGGATAAAAAAATACTTAATATCTTGGTATACTCTTACATGAAGGCTACACCGAAATGTGGACCAGAATGAACTACATTTTGCACAACTGATTATGCTTGTAACCAATAGGTAGGTATCAAATGTAAATGCCATATCCTAAAAAATTGTCCTGGAAAGCCAAAACCCTCTTGGAATTTTGATCTATACCGAATGCTATCACTTCCACTTGGAATTTCCCTCCACACCAGATCTTGACCCGAAAATTGTCGAACAGTGTAATTAGTACGGAATATAAGGGTAATACAATTGGAAAATTTTGTCTGACTCGGTTAAGATTTGAATATCTTTACCAAATATATATCTTCGTCCAATTTACGTATATAGTACACCAAATGTTTAATATCATTCCGAATAGGATGAGTTCTGGCATTTTAGACCGATTATAAAATAGAAATAAAAATTTCAAAACATCTTTACCATAGATGAACTGTAACCTTATGCAAATGAGCAGCAATATATATTGGTATATGCATGTAGTTATGTATGTTTTAATCCTCATGCCCACCTGATGATGACGATGTTGTTGGATACAAGTGCAGTTTACAAGAACTGTAAACATTTTTTCTTGTTTCATATAAAGCATCATCTATATCCACGTACGTACCGCTTAACATACGTACATACGTATGGATATTTGTGTATGTGTTCACGTTCCATGTATATGATTATACTGTTTATACCTTTGAAGAAAATTCCATCAGAGTATTATGTGACACATCGTACAAAATATTCGGAATGCAATGGCTCTCGGAACAATGGAATATAATGCGGATATCATCCTTCCAGCTTTGGATTAAACCAGTCACTTGTAATAAGCATTGTTAAAAGATTGACATATTTAGGTTCAAAGGTATACATACCTACCAACCTAAACCGTACTTTCTGTTGCATTTAGGCCAGGTATTAATTCATATGTAACCATAACTTGCTTTGTCTTGAGTTCGCATTGAAGTGATATGATGACATCGTTAATACTTGTCAAAAGTATTCTTAACTTTGAGTGGAAATGAGGAAAGTACTTAAATGTTTACTTGTAGATTAAGATTATGGCAATGTTTGATATCGGCAAGTATTCCTTTTGTTCGAATTTATGGAAAAATCTTAAATGTTTTGGGGAGATTTCCCTTCTATTTTCATGTTCCGACGTAGGACTGTATATAAAAGTATTTTTTAACTATTGGACATATCACAGAATAATGTAAATAAACTTAATACTTACGAACTTTTTTTGTATCCTTTAACTTTCATTGACTCAAAACTGTAACAAATATAAACCGATGAACTGTTCAACCGATTCCCAACGATGTTTATAAGGTTTCGGATTTATTGTGCCCATTTACAAATATTCAGACTTCCATACGTTGAAAATCATATTTAGTGAACTTCGAGCCTTTTTTACCATAAAAATGATTGCACAGATCTTGCGAAAACGGTATTAGTCTCACAGATTCACACAAAATTAGTGCTGTTACTTTTTACCGGAACTAGTTTAAAGCTATTTCAATGGTTGGAGAATTTCGACACTACTCGTACACAAAAGGCTAAAAACTTCGTATCCTAAAAAAGTAAGCAAAGCATATAATCTTTCAAGCACCATTAGGTCCAAATTCATTATGGTAAATTTCCTTTTGAAATAATGATATACAACCTTGCGCAAATGTTGCCCTTGATTTTTGACCGAGACCATTTGCTCTTCTATCGTGGTGATATGCATTCAAAACAATTTCATACAAAAGTTGTTGTCCATTTAACCCGCTAAACACAATCCAATGGTCTTCCATAATGCTACACTTCTGTCCTGTCCTAAACTCTAACCTCATGCAAAATTGTGATCTGTAAAGCGACTGCAAATCGGACGATAATTGCTACCTGTGTAAATACCCTCAAAATTTCTGTTGTAGGTTGTTAAAAAATTAACATAATGTACAATTAAAAATTGTAAGTCAAATTAAAACCAGTAAGGAAAAGTCAAATGTTGGGCGGGCCCGACTATATGATACCCTACACCACTATGAATATTTAGTAAAGCTCCCGCAAAAAAAAAAAAAATACTTGAAGTAGATCATACCACCTATCAACATTTAGCATTAGAGCAGTTATAGCTTGGTTTTAGAGGGAACTAATATAAGGGAGGCATATCCAATTTTGAATCGATTTTCACTCAATTTGACGGAGACATTTTAATTTTTTATACCAAATAACATTGCTATAGAGTGCATGATATCACTCCGAGAAGGATTATATTAAAAAATATATATATTAGCCATTATTTGCACAATAAACCTGAAATCAGATTAAGGATGTATATGCCAATCATAGCCGATCTCGATAAAATTTGGCAAAGGTATTTCCGAGCTCTAAAGATATCTGGTAACAAATATCATTGTTGTCGAATGCTTATTACGAATGTGAGGGACTTAAACACCAAATCGGATGAAACATATATATGGAAGCTATAGCTATATTTGAACCGATTTTCTTCTAGACTGAATTCGGTGGAATGTACCACATTCAAAATTCAGGTCATTAGAACTTATATAGGCCATTTGATGCACACTTAAACCGAAATCGATTGAAGATATATATGACAGTTATATCTAAATAAGATCCGGGCCAAACGAATATTTTTTGCAAAATTTCATCTCAATCGGATAATAAATGCGACCTGCATTTTGTTCCCAAAAATACATGTACGGACGGACTGACATGTATAAATCGAAATAAATGATTATTTTTTCTGTTTTTTTTTATTACAAACCGTACTTAGAAAGTGTAACCCGAAGAATATAAAATACAGCTCCATACACAAATGGTTATTCAAAATGCTAGAATTCTTCCCTGTTCTTAACTCTCTTTAATTGTGTGAGCAGGAATTTTTTTCTGTTGTTGGTTGATGGGACCCCTAAGTATTTTGTGATCAACTCCAAAAGCAAGAGGCCCCTTTGTATTACCAAATTTAAACTCATCAATATGATTTGCTTGTCTACGATATTTGGCTTTATTCATCAACGAAATCAGCATTAAAAAGCCAGAAGTTCAACTTTTGTGTATTTCGGATTTCACCCGTAAGTTATTTTCAGCGTTTCGGTAGAATGGAAATATTGGTATTTTTTCTCACAAAAGCAATGATCCATTCTACCCGCTCTCCTAAACTCTAACTCCATGCGAGATTTCCTTTGGATTCAATTTGTTAACTTTATAACGGCTGCAAAATCAGGAAATTTTTTGTTGTTGGTCCATTTCAACCCCTAAATATATTGCGGAGGTCTTTGAAAACAATATGCCTAGCCATTCTGAGCCTAACCCTATCCTTTTTCGTGAGGATAATTGTAATCTGTATATAATAACCCCAACCTGTGTTGTCAAATGAAAAAATATTACAAAATGTACAATTCAATATTATAAGTCAAATTAAAAAAATCGTATGCGATTGGTCTATAATTGCGACCTGTAGAGTAGCTGAAAAATCATGAAAATTTTCAACCATTTCAACCCTAAATATAATGCGATCATCTCCAAAAGCAATAGGGTTCTATTCTGGCCCTACCCCCACCTCCATTCTAAATTTCGTGAAGATTGGGCCATAATTGCGACCTATATAGTGATTAGAAATTAATATGGACAGACGGGCAGACGGACATACGGACGGACGGACATACATAGCTAGATCGACTCTTTCCTATGTGGGAAACCAATATTTCGAGGTGTTACATAATTTTTGGCCCAATTAAACTTATAATACCCCAACACATAGTGTTGTAGGGTATAAACAGTAATTCTACACTTAATAAATTTGTATTTATTGAAAAATATAGACTTTCAATTAAAACTAATTCCTAGGGAATTCAACTATTTTCAAGTACATATTAAAATACATGTTTTCTTAAGATATGGTCGAATGATTTAGACTTTTAAATAAACTCTTGGATCCTCGAGGATTCTCACAAACTTTTTTTTAGCATTTTGGATAATGTCTGCAGCATTAAAGAAGTAGGTCCCAACAACCCGAAATTGTCAAGTCATTTCTTAATCCTGTTTCCCCTAACATTATTTTCATACAAAATGTTGGGGGTACACTAGAATGATAAGCAATCATAATAATAGCTTGCAGAAAGATTTCGCATAATATTAACTGGCCAAAATATTGGATTCCAAGAAAATCTGTTGGGTTATTAATTTTTTGCAAAAATCTCTATCATCTTCACATTGAAGTATATAAAAAATAAATCGGGATGTATATATGCTCCTATTGTAAAATTTATTCCGGTACGAAGAAATATACTTGTCTCTCCCTTCTCCATCTTTTTGATGGATGGTTTACGATTTTATCAACCTTTTATACCCTCCACTATAGTATGGTTTGTAACTTTGTCATTCCGTTTGTAACTCCTCGACTTAACGATGTCCTTCCGTCTGTGGAAATCACTCTAGCTTCCGAACGAATTGAAGTAGGTTGATCAAATTTTATTCAGATGTGTGTTTAGTCTTTTGGTATTGAAAATTTGCTATATAGGTCCATATCTTCGTATTGTCTCCGTATAACTTTATCTCCTTATATTCGGAATTTTTATTATTTTAGCGACAGGATTCACCGGAATTGTTTCAAATTTCGTATTTACACTTCGTAATAATGACTATAGCCTCTGACAGAAAATAATTCATGCAGGTATTTTGATTATTTTAGTTACATTATTCACCGGATTTTTCCGTATTTGAATGTTGTAATGGGCTATGGAAAAAAACTTGCATATCCCCTATATTCGATATTTTTCTGATTCTAACATTTTTTTTTTTTTGAAAATTTATAAATTCCGTTCAAATGGTGGCGGGTATTCACAGTTCGGCCCGGTCGTAGTTACTGCTATTTTTCTTATGTTAAGATAATTATTGTCTAATATTGTTCATTTAACAAATGATTTAAATCTATATCTATAAAAGAGGAAAATGTTTGTTTGTATTTTATGGACTCCAAAACCGCTGCAATTTTTTGAAATTCCACTTGAAACTTGAGATATAGCATCAGAATCGGAGGTACTTCCCAAGAATTTAGATTTTATATGCCCATATCTATTGACCGATTACAGATACAGTCTCCAAATTTGGAATGAAATTATGTTGAAATCGGTTCAGATTTGGATATAGCTCCCACATACATTTTCGACCGATTTCATGTATTTGGTGCACCAAATATGCTAATTTCAATGAAATTTGTAATGTGTAACGGAATTTAAAACGAATGGATATGATACACCAAACACGATATGTATGTTCGATTCCAATGTAATTTGGAAAATAAATTTGCTAAATTATATTGAAATCGGTTCAGATTTGGATATAGCTCCCACATATATTTTCGGCTGATTTCAAATATTTGATGCACCAAACACGATATGTATGTCTGATTCCAATGAAATTCGGCATGAGTGACTAAATTTGATACAAAAATAAATTTGTCAAGTTATATTCAAATTGGTTTGGATTTGGATATAGCTCCCTCATATATTTTCGGCCAATTTCACATATTTGATGCACCAAACACGCTATGTACCTCCAATTTCAATGAAATATGAAAGGTGTGACGGAATTTGGTGTAAAAATAAATTTTGTCAAATTATATTGTTACGAATATAACTTTAGATTTAAGTTAATTTAGATGAATTCCGTTAATTTAAGAATTTGAATTGTAACGTAAATTTCTACTACGCAGTTTATTTGAATAACTTCACAACAACAACTACTGTATAGATTTTTCTACATCCTTCCATTTCCTCTTTCATTTTCTATTTTGTTGCTGACGTACAATTCTTGTTAAACGTCATCATTGATGATCGCTTAATTCCTCTTTCTTTGTTACCCCCTCGCCTGTGTATGTGTTGTTGTTATTGTTCACTCAATGTAAGTTTGTATGTGTTGTTGTTATTGTTCACTCAATGTAAGTTTGTATGTGTTCGTTGCATTGGTAGATTGTTCGTAATGTAGGCGTTACCAGATCGTCTAGAAACTTCTGTAGCGACAGGCGAGGCTCATATAAATAGGGGAAATGGAAAGGCAGTTAGTCAGTTGTGAATCAGATCGCGAATTGAAACCGTCGAGTAAAGTAAAGTGCAAAGTAAAGTAGTGTGAATAAAATCATTGTAATAATCGTAATCCGAAAGAACCCGCGTTTTATTTGGTACGAGCTGTATTGGGAAATAAAACAACGTCTACACGGGATTAAGTAAAATCCAAGAACGTAACAATTGGTGTCGGAAGTGAGATTACGATAATACTACGATGAAGTTTAAGGATCTACGAGTGGAAGACTTGAAGAAGGAACTTAATAAATTGGAATTGTCCTCTACTGGTAACAAGGCTGAACTACAAAAACGTCTGTTGGATGAGTTCGAGCGCCGTGGTATGAACATCGATACATATGAGTTTGACAGTAAGGATGAAGTGGATTTATCGGAAATGGGCGAATCCAACGGTGGGGAAGTCTCGTCAGTAGCTGCCAGGGGTGACGATTTCAGAGAAATGCTAGCCAAAATGTTTGAGGAAAATTTCAGAAGGTTCGAAGAAAATTCGAGAATAACGAACGAGAAACTCGAGTACATTACAGAAGTTATTGGAAGGAGAGTGGAAACCGTGGAGGTCCAAATTAAAGAGTTGGATAAGAAAGTGCAGTCGGTTGACGAGAAATTTCTGTCCCACGACCATAGGGTTACAAATCTGGAGAAGAAAATTTCGGAACTGGAAATCAAAGGTGGTCCGGTGCGAGTTCCTGATAACACACTAAAAATCAAACCTCCTGTATTCGACGGCTCTACGTCATTCAATGTTTTCAAGTTACAGTTCGAGACAGTGGCTTCTAGAAATTCGTGGAACGACAGCGACAAAGCGGTTGCACTACTTCTGGCATTGAAGGGCAGTGCTGCTGATGTTATACAGAGTATTCCTGTCGCTTCTAGAAACAACTATGAAGATGTTATTGCTGCACTGGAACGTAAGTACGGTGGCGAACATAAACGAAACATCTACCTTATGGAATTAAGGGGAAGAGTACAGAGGGCAAACGAGACGTTACAAGACTTTGCAGCTGAGGTGGAACGTTTGGTGCTAATGACGTATCCAGGAGAGGATCACCCATTGCTGGACCGTATGAAAATCGAAACCTTTGTGAATGGCATACGTGACCCTGAGATTAAGTATGCAACATATGCGTCACCAAAGCATCATTTTCCGAAACTGTGTCGTTTGCCCTTGCCCAAGAGACGGCAAGAATAGTTGTTAAGCCCCAGACCCACAAGATTCGCCAACTGGAGACCGAAGGTTGCGAACCCAAATCTCTCGTTAACTCGATCGAAGACGCCATGAGGCGGGTAATAGAAGAGACAAAGTTAGTTGGGATGACTAAGCCCAGGGTTAGATGCTACAACTGCGATAAAGCAGGTCATATTGCGCGCGAATGCAGAACTAAGCGCAAACGATCCAGGTCATCGTCACCACCTCCAACGAAAGATGGTAGAAGAATGGCCCAACAGTCCACCAATGAGTCACAGTTAAACTAAATCGAGCCAGTCCAGCGGGGCATGAACTGGCTCCCATCGACGATGGCCCCACAATCTCCCTAGCAATAGTACAACAGGAAAGTCACAACCTAACAACAACTGGGTACATCAATGGTGATAAGCGAGTTCTGACGTTAGATACTGGCGCATCAAAGTCCATCGTAAGATCAGATCTGGTAAAGGGAAAAATAACGCAACTTAATGGAGTCAGACTGCGCACAGCAACGGCGGAGCCCGCGGCAGTACACGGCAAGATTACCCTGAGACTAACTATTGCCAATAAATCGGAGAATTACGAGTTTATAGTTGCCGATATCGTAGACGAAGTGATAATAGGCGCAGATTTTATGATTGCCTTTGGTATCAATCTGGATATGAAAGAACGTGTGATGACCTGGTCTAACGTCGAAATTCCGTTAAACGTGGGCTACGATGAAAGTACACCCATTAGACGTCTGACCACGGACCATCCAGAGATAATACCGCCCTGTGCCGAAGCAATAATATGGGTACCAATGAATGGAGATTGTGGAGCCGAGAAGTTGTGGGTGGTGGAACCAGCAGAAAACAGAAACAGTAACATCCTAATAACGAATGCCCTGGTGAAAAGCAACAAGGACGGATTAATTCCTGTTAGAGTTTTGAACCTGTCAAACAAGCAAGAGCAAATTTGCCAATTTTCCGATGTTGGACAATGCACACCAGCTGAAGCTGTAGTTAATTTGGAAACTAGCACGGAAAAGCCAGCTGCCATGGAGAAGAAGCACCTCGACGGCTACATAAAAGAGTGGACACACCAATTATCACCTTCCGAGAGGAACAAGGCTAAGCAGCTATTATGGAAATATGCCTCTACCTTTGCGTTGACAAAAGAGCACCAAGGAAGAACATCAGTGGTGAAGCATGAAATCTATACAGCAGACGCGAGACCCATTAAACAGCCTCCAAGAAGTGTACCCCTGGCAAAAAGAGACGAGGTTCAGAAGCTGATAAGTGAAATGGAAAAGAGTGGTGTAATAGAACCATCGTCAAGTCCATGGTGCTCCCCAGTGGTCTTGGTCAAGAAGAAAGACGGAAGCACCCGATTTTGTGTGGACTACAGAAAGTTGAATGATGTCACCAAGAAAGATAGCTATCCGCTCCCAAGAATCGACGACACATTGGACACATTAGCCGTGACGTCATGGTTCTCCACCCTCGACCTGCAGAGTGGGTACTGGCAAGTAGAGATCGCCGAGAAAGATAAGGAGAAAACAGCGTTTGACGTAAATGGGGGTCTCTGGCAGTTCAATGTCATGCCATTCGGACTCTGCAACGCCCCGGCTACATTTGAAAGGCTGATGGAGCGTGTGTTAAAAGGGCTGCAGTGGAAGTCGTGCCTCATATACCTGGATGACATCATAGTCATGGGACGCAACTTCGACGAACACATCAAGAACTTAAAGGATGTTCTACAGCAGCTTTCGTCTTCAGGCCTCAAGCTGAACCCAAAGAAGTGCAGTCTCTTCCAACGAGAGGTGAAGTTCCTGGGGCACCACGTGACGCCGGAGGGCATATCGACGGATAAGGAGAAAATTCAAGCCGTCAGAGATTGGCCGCAGCCCCGAAATCTCCATGAGCTGCGAAGCTTTCTGGGTCTCTGCACATACTACCGTCGATTTGTCCAAAATTTTGCCAACATCGCCGCCTGTCTACACCGTTTGACGCAAAAAGGCCAGAGGTTTCAGTGGGGCAACGACCAGGAGGAGGCATTCAGAAAGCTCAAAGACATGCTATGCAGAGCCCCCATTTTGGCATACCCTATACCTGGCGGCAAGTTTGTCCTGGACACAGACGCAAGTGCGTGCGGCATCGGTGGCGTCCTTTCCCAGGAAATCGACGGACAGGAAAAAGTCATCGGGTACTACAGCCGGACATTGTCGAAACCTGAGAGGAATTACTGTGTGACGAGGAGAGAGCTGCTTGCTGTCCTTGAGTGCGTTAAACACTTCCACAAATACCTATATGGCCAGCATTTCCTGCTGAGGACCGACCACGCTGCTCTCCAATGGTTGCTGCAGTTTAAGAATCCGGAAGGTCAACTAGCCCGTTGGATCGAGAGGCTCCAGAGTTATGACTTCAGAATCGAGCACAGAAAAGGCGGAAAACACGGTAATGCTGATGCCCTGTCTCGTCGGCCATGCAAAGTAGAATGCAAGCACTGCTCAAAGGCTGAGAATAAAGAGAATATCGTTGATGTCCGACTATTGCAATTTGAGTCGGGTGAAGATTGGTCGACGGAACAACGAAGAGATCCCATTCTGGGCAAAGTAATTTCGGCCATAGAAACGGGCAAACGACCTAGTCGCAAAGAATTTACCTCCGAAAGCCCTCTTTTAAAATCCTATTGGGCCCAGTGGGACAGTCTACTTATAATAGATGGTTGCCTATATCGCAAATGGGAAAGTGAGGACGGTAAATCTCACCGGAACTTGATCGTCGTCCCAGACTCCAAAATAAGAGATGTCTTGTCGGAGTTTCACGATGGGCCAAGTGGAGGACATCGTGGCATAGCAAAAACCGCTGAAAAGGTAAAGCAGAGATTCTACTGGGTCGGCTGTCAAAAATCCATTGCCGACTGGATCGCCAATTGTGAAAGGTGCATAAGAGCTAAAGGTCCAACACGGAAGAGTCGAGGCTACACGCAGCAGTATAATTCAGGAGCCCCTTTTGAAAGAATCGCAATGGATGTAGCTGGACCGTTCCCAACAAGCGACTCTGGGAACCGGTATGTCTTAGTGGTCATGGATTACTTCAGTAAATGGCCAGAGGTTTATGCTATCCCAAATCAAGAAGCCAGGACAATTGTTGATGTGTTCAGCAGAAATTGGATTTGTCGCTATGGTGTTCCATCTGAGGTTCATTCCGATCAAGGGAGGAATTTTGAATCAGCGATCTTCAAGGAAATGTGTGACTCCTACGGAATCAAGAAAACCAGAACGACGCCCCTACATCCACAATCAGATGGCATGGTGGAAAGATTCAATCGCACCCTGGAAGAACATCTACGGAAAGTGGTGGACAGTGGCCAACGAGACTGGGATGAGCATATTCCCAGGTTTTTACTGGCTTATAGATCGGCCATTCATGATTCCACATCCCGGACCCCAGCCAAAGTTCTGTTCGGAAATGAATTAAAGCTACCTGGCGATTTGATATTCGGTGCTACCCCAAACGACGATGTGAACCAAGATGAAGACAGTCAAAACTCTTTTAGTAAAGTCCACGATGCAGTCCGACATCGAATAAAAATGGTTAGCAACCGCATGAAGGCAAGGTACGATCGAGCGGCAAATACTGATGGGTTTCAAGAAGGGCAACTGGTACTATTGTTCAACCCACAACGAAAGAAAGGACTATGCCCCAAATTACAAACGCACTGGGAAGGACCCTACAAGATTGTCACGAAAATAAATGACGTCGTTTATCGCATCCAGAGGAGCGACAGTCCCAGGTCGAAGATGAAAGTTGTACATTTGGAGCGGCTGACCCCCTACGGAACGGGAACTGTGCCTATTCGGGACGAACAGGCTTAAGCGGGGGGCAATGTTACGAATATAACTTTAGATTTAAGTTAATTTAGATGAATTCCGTTAATTTAAGAATTTGAATTGTAACGTAAATTTCTACTACGCAGTTTATTTGAATAACTTCACAACAACAACTACTGTATAGATTTTTCTACATCCTTCCATTTCCTCTTTCATTTTCTATTTTGTTGCTGACGTACAATTCTTGTTAAACGTCATCATTGATGATCGCTTAATTCCTCTTTCTTTTTTACCCCCTCGCCTGTGTATGTGTTGTTGTTATTGTTCACTCAATGTAAGTTTGTATGTGTTCGTTGCATTGGTAGATTGTTCGTAATCTAGGCGTTACCAGATCGTCTAGAAACTTCTGTAGCGACAGGCGAGGCTCATATAAATAGGGGAAATGGAAAGGCAGTTAGTCAGTTGTGAATCAGATCGCGAATTGAAACCGTCGAGTAAAGTAAAGTGCAAAGTAAAGTAGTGTGAATAAAATCATTGTAATAATCGTAATCCGAAAGAACCCGCGTTTTATTTGGTACGAGCTGTATTGGGAAATAAAACAACGTCTACACGGGATTAAGTAAAATCCAAGAACGTAACAATATTTTAATTGGCTCAGATTGGGATATAATTTTATTAAGAAGCATTGACCCAAAACGCCTTTGCAATGGTATTAGGCTAACAGTAAAAAACTAATTAACAATTTAATTGAGGTTACGATTGTTACGAGGAAGTATGTAGCTATCTTGAATTCTCTAATTGCAACAAAAATGCCAAATACTATAATAAAACCGAAGGACAAACGCTTGGTGTATGCGTACTAAATTTGGCATGTTCCTGCTTTTCTCAGACATGTTCACGTGTTAGTAGCTATTTTTTTATTTACGTATTAAAGTATTACAATAATTAAGTTTAAGTGTGGCAAAAATGTTTGAATTTGTTTTAGTTTTTTTTTTTTTTTTTCAAACCAATACCAAAACGTGAACTTATACTTACAATGTTTCGCCACACGAGGAAGAACCCATTATGACCTACAAATACCAATTTTTAGACAAATCTGTGAAAAAATGTTGGAAAAATCATCCAAATGGAAAAATCATCCAAAATATCTGGAGGTACCATTATAGGGGGGCTATACCAAAGCCCGGGCCTATACATACAATGTTTCAAATACCAATTTTCGGACAAATCTGTGAAAAAATGTGGCAAAAACCATCAAAATACCGAATATCGTGAGGTAATGTTATAAGGGGACTATATCGTGGACCTATACGTCCAATATTTCGCTACCGGAGCTTGAACCTATGTTGACCCACAAATACCAAATTTCCAATAAATCTGTGAAAAAATGTGACAAAAATCATCAAAATGCCGAATATCAGGAAGTACTGGGAGCTATATCCAAATCTGAACACTGTAAACTTTTTATCTCAATCGGGAAAATGCTGCCCGTAATATGAAACAGGCAGACGATTATGCATAAATACAGACTTGCACATTCATAAACCATATTTATTTATGGACTGCTTTGAAATTTGTCTTGATATCACCAGAAGGACGGACAAAGCTAAATCGACTTATACTCCAGAAAATATGTGGTTTCTTTAAATTTCGAAGTATTATTTATGCAGCTAACACTATTTTACTTCTATATCTAATATATAAAAATTGGCATTATTTGCATGATGACATAAAAACACCGGCCGCAACTGAATGCATTTCTTCGATTCCAGCATTGACTTCTTTTTACTTATTATTTGTTTGTTTTCCAAGTTTTTGTTTCCTTACCTCTTTTCCCGGCATGAAAGCTGTCAAATGGTGATATACGTTCGATTTGTGCCACTAGCTTAGAGCGTGGCAAAATCAAACGGTCTGCATTGATACGATCCACAGCTTGGCGAAATGCCAGTTCCTGATTGTCATCGGAAGGATGAAATAAGCCACCTGAAACAAGGAAAACATTGGTATAACGACAACAACAAAGAAAATTAATTGTGTGTAAAATAAACAAAACATTTCACAATTATCAAAATGTAAACACAGAATGGAAGTATGTATTGTTGACTAAACGTAAAGCATCACCACCACAACAAACAAGGAATCCTCGCTCAAAACAAACAAAGTGGCCAAAGGAATGAAATAATAAAACAACAGAACACCTCGCACGTTTTCATTTTAGAAATACGATTTGTTTACAACGGCCCTTTGTTGTTATCCTTATTTTCGCCCTCGTTGGGGGTTTTTTAGTACTCCAAAAACGTAAACAAAGCTACAACATTTACATCACGCACACACACACTTGACTCTCTCGCACACATATTACATATTGTTTGGTGTAGTATCAACACTTCACCATCGCCACCAACACCACCACCACCGCCGCTGCTGCCAATCACTCAAGAGAGTAGATAAACTGCAAAATTCTTTAAGCAGATACATCCTAACGTTTTCGGATGGACAATGAGGAAATGTCACCGATTTTTTCCTTACCAATTTTTATTACATCCGGTAAAGCGTTAGAATAGGAAATGGAACCGATTAAAATCACGCCCGTAATAGTTAATAAAGTTTTCACCGTGGTACCGAACATTTTGCACAACTATTCTGAATATTTCGTTGGGATTTGCGTTAGAATTTTATTTGAGTTTTTCTTCCGTTTTGCAGAAGATATGAAAATCTTCAGCTGCCGTTGTTGTTTTTTGCTCTTATATACTTTGCATCTTTCCGTTGTTTGTTGTCAATGATGTGCGATGCCCTCGAAAGCTGTTGATGTACTAAAGCTGAGCGGCACTCAGTGCCTGCTAATATCAATGTAGCGTTTTGTTATTATTTTTCAGCAGCATCCATATAATCACGGAATTTGAAACACTTGACAGATAAGAGAACCTGCGCACTAAGGATGCTGTTGTTTTATACCATGAAGCTTTAAGGAATTTTGGGTTCGAATATCGTGTGTAGTGCATGTAGGTTCGTGTCTAAAGTATGTAATAGAATTTTAACTTCCGTAAAATCAGTAAAGAATCATTTAAGGTAGGTGTCGACTATATTATACCATACGCTACTCTAAGTTTAAATTGAGGTGCTGCCAATTGGAACTCAAAATTTTATATCGATTGAAGCAAACCTGTAGGAACTATATCTAGATATTATTAATATGAGTGAAACAATTTAAAAATGAGAATATTTTTTCCATTCATATTTGGAAAAATCCAATTACAGCTTATCGATAAAAAATTAGTTTAAAACATGTCACTCTGTAAAAAACCTACTACTCCATACCAAAATACGGAGCGAATCCAGACTCAAATATGAAATACCAAAAAATTGTTATAATTGTATAATTTTATACATAACTAGCTGGCCCGGTCCGCGTTTCCGGCCCGTAATTTAAGTCTTTAATGCTATTATATCATCCACCTTGGAATAGAGGGTATATTAACTTTTCATTCCATTTGTAACATCACTAAATGTTTGTCATAGACCCCATTAAATATGCATATATATTCATAATCAGCATAAAACTCTAAGTCGATTTATCCGTCTGTATGTCTGTTTGTTTAAATTACGATACAGCCCACATTATTTGATGTATAGCGTCAAAATTTAGCTGAAAATTTTGTAATGTGTATAGGATGGTTGGTATTAAAAATGATCTATCGGTTCACGTTTTGGTATATTCCCCATATAACGGTATCTCTCGAAAGTCGGTATTTTGATGATTTTTGCCACATTTCTCCTCGGATTTGTCTAACACATACAACGATACCTACCTATATTGGGTATGTTGATAATCCACATATTTACGCGTGTAATTGTTTCAAATTTGGTATTTTAGAAGGTGACAATCCTTGAAGTATAAAATTGTCCACAGAGGTTCCCGTTTTGGTATGGCCCCATATAACGGCCTCATTCACTTTATGGTTTTTTCATAAGTTAACTGCATTATCCAAACAGTCTTACTGGTATATAAAGTTTAAAGTGAAACACGCTTGAATTTATATACTTTCATATAAAAATTTTTCCTTTACCCTCAGATGGATGATAGTAATAATTCTGCCCAGCCGAACTTAATTTTTTTACTTGTTTTTAAAGTAATATGAATTATTTGTCATTGAAATTGCGCGTTGGAGACCCCATAATTTCCATATCTTTTATCATAGTATAATTCAAAGACGATTAAACAAATGTTCGGTTCCTTAAATCATATGATGGTTATACAAAACGTGATCAGTTTTTGCATAGATGGTTTCTTTCCAAATTAGCAACATTTGCCGAAATTAGTATGAAAACATGGTTAAAATGTAAGATATACTTGAAATCGGGTTGTATCCTTATCCGGGGGTTATGGCCCATATCATGAACTGCAAAAGTGATTTAAGGTATTGTGAAAGTTTAGGAAGAATTTCTGAAAGAATAGAAATCCTTTTCCTTTTATATTCGGTATTTCACTGATTGGAGTCCCAATGAATTTTGCATATTGAGTTCTCATTCTCTCATTCCGAAGTTGTATGAATTGTGAAAATTCGTCAAAACGTTCTTGAGTTATAAGCATAGTAACTAATAAACAAATTGAAAAAAATCTTGAACTTGTTAGCTGTTTTTTTACAGCCAATATTTAAAGGTCCTTACGAAGTTTGGTCCTTACTATTATTTTGAAATTTAATTCCATTGAAAAAATGTTCTCAGTTTTTTCCTATTTTAGAGTTTTTGCAGTGCAATATGTTGTTTTTTGATTTTTTAGCAATTTTGGTTTGACCACGTTAAATTATTTTGGCATCATCTATTCAGTCCCGCCACTCCATAATTTTCGTCGCTTTCTACTACCCAAAAAGATTACACATCACATTTGAATTCAAAAAAAAAAAAAAAAAAAAAAAAAAACAAGTAAGCAAAGACTATAGTCGTGCGGGGCCGACCATGTGATACCCTACAACACTACAATATGTTCGAAGCCCCTTATGTCCAAATCCATTTTGAAAGATTTCGCTTTTGAAATTATGTGACGGAGCACTGCCCAGATATTACCCTTAGCATTTTGACCAGAGACATTTGCTCAATATTTACGCACTCCGTCGTATTTTGCGATCATCTCCAAAAGCAAGAGGCCCATCTGTATCTCCAAATTTAGACTCATCTATACCATCTTCTTGTCTACGATATTTGGCTATATTCGTCAACGAAATCAGCAAAAAAAGGCAGAAGTTCGCATTTTGTGTCTTTCGGCTATCGCTTGTAAGTAATGTTGGTATTTTTCAGACAAAAGTAGTGGTCCATTCTACCCGCTGTCCTAAACTCTAACTTCATGCGAGATTTCGTGTCCTTTGGCTTCTATTTATGACCTTTATAATGGCTGCAAAATCACGAACATTTTTAGTTGTTGGTCCATTTCAACCCCTAATTATATTGCGGATATCTTTGAAAACAATAGGCCTAGCCCTTCTGAGCCTAACCCTACCCTTTTCGTGAGGATCGGACGATAATTGCAATCTGTATATAATATCCCAAACCTGTGTTGTAAGGTGGAAAAATATTACAAAATGTACACCTTAATATTATAAGTCAAATTGAAAAAATCGCATGCGATAAAAAATATGAAAAAATAAAAAAAAAATGTCACAAAATACTAAAAAATCTATATTAAGATCATTTTTGACTTATTTTTATGCGATTTTTTTAGATTTTATTCTTTTATGCCAGGAGGGCATTCAGAATTGACAAAATTTGTCAAAATCGGTCCAGCCATTCTTGAGATATAAGCATTCCATATAACATTCCTTTCCTTTGTATATACACATTGTATATATTTCGCTATATATATCCGATATATTTACTATCGGCTTCTACGTAACGGTCAGAATTGACCTGTTTGTCTATTTATGATTTCGCCGGGACTAAAAATATTCGCGGTATAATGGAAATTTGACTTTTATTTAACACAAATGTTATAGTCTTTTTCACCCGCTAAATATTATCCGATGACCACCCAAATTGGTAGGCTTCTTCTCCGCCCTAAACTCTAGCTACATCCGAAATTCCGCGTCGATTGGTCTATAATTGCGACCTGTATAGCCATTGCAAAATCCGACATATTTTCAGTATTTGGTCCATTTCAACCCCTAAATATTGTGCGATCATCTCCAAAAGAAATAGGGTTCTATTCTGACCTTATCCCCACCTCCATTCTAAATTTCGTGAAGATCGGGCCATAATTGCGACCTGTAGCGTGATTACAAATTAACATGGACAGACGGACAGACGGACAGACGGACGGACGGACATACATAGCTAGATCGACTCAGCTCGGCGAGCTAGGAAGATCCATATATACTTTCCTATGTGGGAAATCAATATTTCGAGGTGTTACATAATTTTTGGCCCAATCAAACTTATAATACCCCCAACACAAAGTGTTGTAGGGTATAAACACTAATATACATACCGAAATAGTAAGTCTAAATGGAAAAAAAATCATACAAAACAAAACATTACTATTGCACACTTCAAAGGTCAAAATGAAAATTTTAAAATTTCACATTTTTACGCGATTTTTTTGGATTTTATCCTTTTCTGCCAAGAGACAATTCCGAATTTGTGTAAATCGTTAAAATCAGATCAGCGGTTCTTGAGTTATAAGCGTAGTAACTAACACAACTTCCTTATATATATATAGACAGATTAGAAGTATGCGTGGTCAGTTCCCTGGCGCCCAAAAAAATTCTAAGTTTGGAGGGAAAGTCAACAGTATCTCGTGTAATAATTTTCAAACCGACATCTTCATTATCTGGCAAATATAAAGATTTTAAATAAATCAAGACAGTGGACGTAAAAGTAGGCGTGGCCAATATTTTTTTCTTTAAAAACCTAACTCGGGGTATGACGAACGTTTGTACAAAAAATTATGCAAATCGGTCCAGCCGTTTTCAACTGATTCCGTTACCAACAAACAACAATTGATTTTTATACCCTACAACACTATGTGTTGGGGGTATTATAAGTTTGATTGGGCCAAAAATTATGTAACACCACGAAATATTGCTTTCCCACATAGGAAAGTATATATGGATCTTAATATCTCGCCGAGCTGAGTCGATCTAGCTATGTATGTCCGTCTGTCCATGTTAATTTGTAATCACTCTACAGGTCGCAATTATGGCCCGATCTTCACGAAATTTAGAATGGAGGTGGGGCTAGGGTCAGAATAGAACCCTATTTCTTTTGGAGATGATCGCCAAATGTTTAGGGGTTGAAATGGACCAAATACTAAAAAAATGTCGGATTTTGCAGTAGCTATACAGGTCGCAATTATAGACCAATCGACGAATTTCGCATGTAGCTAGAGTTTAGGGCGGGGAAGAAGCCTACCAATTTGGGTGGTCATCGGATAATATTTAGCGGGTAAAATAGACCATATCTTTTTTGTTGAAAAAATTTAAAAATTTTCATTAAACCGCGAATATTTTATATCCTGGGGAAATCACAAAGCCATGACAAGGTTACTTCTGATCTTTACATTGATGTTAAGATCCAACAAATCGGATATATAGCAAAATATGTGCGATATATATGTCTATCAAAGGAGATATGCTTGAAAGATCTCATATATGTCGAGAACGGCTGAACTGATTTCGACAGTTCTCACTAATTCAGAATGGCCTCTTGACAGGAAAGGAAAAACGTCTAAAAAATCGCATAAAAATATCTCTTTAAAGATGAAAATATTGATTTTCTAAAATTTTCTCATATTTTCAATTTTGTCATATTTTTGGCATATTTTCATTTTGAATTAAACATTTGGTAATATTTCTACAGCTAACAAAACTAAGTAGTTAGGATATCAGGATATCATATACAGATCGCATTTATGGCCCGATCCTAACGAAATTTGGCATGGGGATCAGATGAGGGTCAGAATAGAAGCTTACCATTTTTTGAGATGATCGCCATATATTTAGGGGTTGAAATGGACCAAAAAAACTGCAAAATTGTCAGGAGGTCGTAATTATTGCCCGATCCTCACGCACATTTGAATGGGGATTACCGGACATTGCAAAAACCAAGCAGTTTTGGATGGCCATCAAAAATATTCAATGTGTGAAGAGTTTGCCAACTTTTGTAGACAAAATACGAAAATGTCCATTCCAGTGACTTTTTGGAGAATTCACAAATACAGGAAAGACGCACTTCTGACTATTTCGTTAACGCTGATTTCGTTGAAGAATATAGTCCAATGTCTGTATCTCATATAGATGTGTTTCAGTCAAAAGCCAATAATAAATGTTAATCTTTTGCCACTTCTGAGAGATTATAGGTCTTTGGGAAATATTCATTCCAGATCTAGGAAGACCATTTAAGTGCAACATCTACCAATAAATTGGAAATGAGCAAATTAGTTTAAGTTGCTATTATTCGAAAAATAGAGAACGCAACCTGATGGTTTTCTTTTATTATTTCTCACAATATCTTGTGGAATTCTTTCGAGTATCTCGCCTATATAAACAGTATCGTTTATAGTGTTGTAGGGTATTCAACGGTCGGCCCCGCTCGACTGTAGCCTTTGCTTACTTGTTATATATATAGATTGTATAACAATATTTTGGTATTTGATATTTGATGGGCTATATCGATATCGTATAGATTCCATATAACAGTATTCGGTATTTTGATTATTTTAGCCACATTTTTCAATGGAATTTTCTCAAATTCTACACAAAGAGTTTTTTATGAGTACTTTACGCCTGAAAGTACCTCGTATATTCGGTATTATGATTATTTTAGCTACATTTTTGAACGGAATTGTCTGAAAATTCACACAAGGAGTTTCTTGTGAGTGTTTTATCCTCTGGAAGAGAAGTCTCTATATAGGTCCACGATATCGTATATCCCCCATATAACGGCGCCTCCCGATATTCAGTATTTTGATAATTTTACCGACGTCATTCACCTGAATTGTTTCAAATATAAAGTTCGGAACCGTTACTACAGCCTACGACACAAATTACTAATACAAGTCTTTGTAAAGCCCCCATGATTTCATTTGAGCGGTATTTTCCGACGGATTTTTTTTTTTAATGTTCATGTTTCTTCCAAATGGTGGATGGTATAAAAAGTTGTTTCCATTTGTATTTAAAATTATTTCATTTGTAATTCGAATTATTCCGTTTGTAATTCAAATTATCCCAATTGTAAAGCGAATTATTCCAATTGTAATTCGATTGATTCCATTTGTAACTCGAATTATTCCGATTTAATAACAACATAAGTTATTCGAATTACAAACATTTGATGCCCTACCACACAAAAATGTACAGCAAAGATTCAGCAGATCTGAAACTCTTTTGACAGAATAAAAATTTCACTAAGAAACATACACATATCTACTATACAATAAAAGCAAATGGGGAAATTAATTGTTCCTCTTCGTCATAATCATCATAGATCTAGAACCAATATTTTCCAAAAACATTCGATCTGTTCCTACTAAGTGAAATGGCTTATTCGCTCTTTCGGAAAGAATGTGAAATTTCAGATTCCAAAATTGTTTCTATGCAATACGCCCCATATCGTGTTAATGGGTATTAAAAACAATTTTTGAAAAATTAGATTTCTCTATATGATTTCATGTATCTTCGATATTTGTCAATGTAGAGAACAGACATTTCATGTATTCGTGATTTCGATAATTTTGGTATTTTTCATACAAAGGTGTGGTTAATTTCATTCGCTAAATATTATCTTATGACCGTTCGAAATGTTAAGCTTCAGCGCTGTCCTAAACTATAGCATCATAAAATACTATATGTCCTTAGTAGATAGGATCTAATCAATATTTTGTGAATATCTTTCAAAACAATAGGCTTTTTTTCTGAACCTAACCACACCCCGCATGACATAGTGTTGTAAGGTGAGAAAAATATTACAAAATTTACAATTCAATCTTGTAAGTCAAATTTAAAAAATCTCATGCATAAAACATATGACAAAAAATAAAAAATATCACAAAATGTTAGAAAATTTTCTCACTTTTTTCTGGGCTTTTTATTCGATTTTTCTAGATATTATTCTTTTCTGCCATTCTCAATTGGTGAGAATTGTCGTTCTTGAGTTGTTAGCGGGGTTTCCCATAAAAAATTAGAGTTGCAAATAGAACCAATTTGATGTAGGTATTTTAATGATCTATATGACTTCTCGTACGAAATACATTGCTATAGAGTGTATGTTATGACTTTGAAAAGACTTAAATAAAAATAGAGTGGAGCATATTTATCGAAGCTGTAACTATATCAGACCCAATTTTCACCAAATTGCACATATTAGTATAAAACAAGTAAAAAAGCAATAAGTTCGGTCGGGCCGAACTTTGAATACCCTCCACCATTTGGAGCGAATTAGAAAATTTTCAAAAAAAAAAAAAAATAAAATCCATTAAAAGTTCTTTTAAAATCTTTAAAATATCTAATACAGGAAGGTGCCGATATGGGGGGATATACGATATTGTGGACCTATAAAGACAAATCTATGTCTGCGTGTAAAGTACTAACAAGGAACTCCTTGTGTGGATTTTCAGATAATTCCATTGGAAAAAGTGGCTAAAATCATCAAAATATCTAAATACCGTTATATGGGGGATATACGATATTGTGAACCTATATAGACAATCCGTTTCAGGGGTAAAGTGCTCACAAAGAACTCCGTGTGTGGATTTTCAGACAATACGATTGGTAAATGTGGCTAAAATCATCAAAATACCGAATATCGCGGGGTATCGTTATATGGGAGCTATACGTTATCGTTAACCTATATAGAGAATTCTCTGTCGGGGGTAAAGTGCTCACAAAGAACACCTTGTGTACAAAGAAACCCTTGTGACCATTCCGTTGAAAAATATGGGTAAAAACATCAAAATACCGGGGGTACCGTTTTATGAGGGCTATACGATATCGTGGACCTGTATAGACAATTCTCTCTCAGGGGGTGAAGTACTCACAAGGAACTACTTGTGTGGATTTTAAGACAATTCCATTGAAAAGTGTGGCTAACATCATCAAAATACCGAATATCGGGGGGTACAGTTATATGGGGGATATACGATATCGTGGACATATATAGACAATTCTTTTTGAGGGGGTAAAATGCCCACAAGAGACTCCTTTTGTGGAATTTCAGACAATTCCATTGAAAAATGTGGATAAAATCATCAAAATACCGAATATCGGGGGTACCGTTATATGGGGGCTATACGATATCGTGGACCGATATAGCCCATCTTCGAACTTGACCTGCCTGTAGACAAAAGAGAGACTGTGCAAAATTTTAGCTTCCTATCTTAATTCGTTTAGACTGTAGCGTGATTACAACAGACGGACAGACGGACAGACGGACGGACAGGGCTAAATCGTCTTAGAATTTTACGCTGATAAAGAATATATATACTTTGTTGGGTCTAAAATGATTATTTCGATGAGTTACAAACGGAATGACGAACTTAATATACCCTCCATACTTTTTTTGGTGGAGGGTATAAAAATATTGTTATGGAGTGTATATTACGTTTGTGTGAGATTTAAATATCAAATAGAATGAAACATACATATGGGAAGTATAACTACACCTGAAACTATTTTTAATCAAATTTAACATACTTGCTTCTAGGATTAAAGTAGGGAAAATACATCAATTTTTATTCAATTTTTTAACAATAAAAAGTGAATAAGTTTTTGCTTTTGGTATATTGATAACGTTCATACACTGCCAACCTGATGTTTGGGTGATTTCAATTGTATAAAACAGTATGCCTTATCAGAGTAATGGCTGTTATCAGTAACTAGACTTTGTTATATAAAACCTATTTAAATTTTATATATTCATCAGATTTTTATAGATTTAGCATAAAACAAGTTTTAATCTTGAAGTTAACCATTGCACATAGAACCAATATTTAATTTTTCGTTTCAAAACTATTTCATCATCTCCAAATTAAACCCTAGAAGCCAACAGTGACCTCAATGAAAAGTTCTGAAAGTTAGTTAAGTTTAAAGTTAGTAAGTTTATTCAAAATAATCAACATCTCTTGATCCTAGGAACCAATAGTGATCCAAAAGTAGTACCATTTAGTAATTTTCCTTCAAATTTTGAAAAACCAATCCATTTTTTAATCTTAGACACCAACAACTATCGTAATATTAAAATTCACGGTTTCAGCTCCATCCCTTCACCCAATACCAAATTTAGCTCAATTTAGTACCTCCTCCTATATTAATCAAAGACACCATCTATATCAAATTTAGGATTTCCTCTCTATTCCTTTACCCCAAACCATATTTAGTATTTTTCGTACAATTATAGCACACTTTACTTTTCGAACCACCTCAATATCTAAATTCCAGATACCAATAGAGACTTCAATATAAAATTTGAGGATTCCAGCTCTATCCCTTCACCCAATACCCATTTTAGTACCACTTAGTACTTTTCGAACAATCATGGTACACACTTACAATACCACCTTGATATCTTAACCACAGGCACCAAACGTGACATCTACATCAAATTTCAGGTTTTCGGTTCTGTTCCTCCACCTAATACCAATTGTAGTACCATTTAGTACTTTTTGTACAAAAGTAAGACCATCAAATACCATCAGTAATCTAAATATCAAATTTCAGACATATATCCTACATTCCAGTTATTCTCATTCCAATAAAAACTAGTTAATCTTTAGGACATTTTAGTACTTTTTCAGTCATTTAGTACGATTTCCGAAAAATCCATCCTACACACTAAGGCGTGTAAAATTTTAAGAGTAATTTTACTACTCTTTTATGTAAATTAATTTCAATACGGTTCGTTCTTGGGCCAAGTAAATGATTTGTGAAAATTTTCAGCTCGATCGCACAATAAATATAGCCTCTAAAACATGGAACTATGTTCATGATTTTTAAATAGACTTTTAGACGCCAAATTCACATCTTTGAATTTGGGCTTTTAATTGCTAGGTAAAATTTTCAGCGTATATTTTCGGTTCAATAAACCCCATTTGCTTTCTTCTGATTTGCATGTCCACAGTTAGGGCACCCCAACAACAAAATTATCACGTATCTCATAAAATGTTTAGAATGTAGTCCATATAGCACAAATATGGTAGGTTGAAAGGTCAGATACGAAACAGACAATATTGGGCCACTTCTTTGGAACATACCTCATAAACAGTCAACAGTTTAAATAATTATAACGCAAAGTTGGGGTATATATCTGTTGGCAAAACCGATTGAAACTATTTGACTTGTTATAACTTATAACACTATGTGTATAAATTTGATTGGGCCAAAGATTATGTAAGACCTCGAAATATTGGTTTCCCACATCTCGCCGAGCTAGGCGTCCTAGCTATGTCCGTCCGTCCGTCTGTCCATGTTAGAAAAAAAGATGTCAACAATGATCTTAACATAGATTTTTTATTTTGTGATATTTATACCCTACAACACTATGTGTTGGGGGTATTATAAGTTTGATTGGGCCAAAAATTATGTAACACCACGAAATATTGGTTTCCCACATAGGAAAGTACATATGGATCTTCCTATCTCGCCGAGCTGAGTCGATCTAGCCATGTATGTCCGTCTGTCCATGTTAATTTGTAATCACTCTACAGGTCGCAATTATGGCCCGATCTTCACGAACCCTATTTCTTTTGGAGATGATCGCATAATATTTAGGGGTTGAAATGGACCAAAAACTGAAAAAATTCCTGATTTTGCAGTTGTTCTACAGGTCGCAATTATAGACCAATCAAAGCGGAAGCTAGCATGGGGCTAGAGCTTCTGGCTGGGCAGAAGCCTTCCAATTTTGATGGTCATCGGGTAATATTTAGTGGGTGAAATAGCCCACAACATTTGTGTTAAATGAAAGTCAAATTTTCCATTAAACCGCGAATATTTTTAATACCGCGAAATCAAAAATTGACGAACAGGTCTATTCTCACCGTTACGTAGATGCCTATAGTAAATATATCGGATATATATATAGCGAAATATATACAATGCGTATATACAAAGGAAGGGGATGTTATGTAGAATGCTTATATCTCCAGAATGGCTGGACCGATTTTGACAAATTTTGTCAATTCAGAATGCCCTCTTGACATAGAAGTATAAAATCTAAAAAATATCAGTAAAATAAGCCAGTAATGATGTTAATGTAGATTTTGTAGTATTTTGTGAAATTTTTTTATTTTTTCATATTTTTTTATCGCATGCGATTTTTTCAACTTGACTTATAATATTTTGTAATATTTTTTTTTTAACCTTAAAACACAGGTTGGGGATATTATATAAGTATTGCAAATATCGTCCGATCCTCACGAAAATTTTCACAAGGGTAGGGTTGGGCTCAGAAGGGCTAGGCCTATTGTTTTCAAAGATGTCCGCAATATATTAGGGGCTGAAATGGACCAGCAACTAAAAATTTTCCTGATTTTGCAGACGTTATAAAGGTCAGAAAGAGAAACCAGAGGACACGAAATCTCGTATAAAGTTAAAGTAAGGACAGCGGGTACAATGGACCACTAATTTTGTGTGAAAAATACCAGCATTACTTACAGGCGATATCCGAAATACACAAAGGCGAATTTCTGGCTTTTTATGCAGATTTCGTTGACGAATATAGCCAAATATCGTGGACAAGCAAATCATATACATGAGTCTAAATTTGGAGATACAGAGGGGCTTCTTGCTTTTGGAGATGATTGCAAAATATTTAGGGGTTCAAATTAACCAGAAACAGAAATATTTTTCCGATAACACAATTGAAGCCAATCGACACGCCTGTGAAGAGAGTTAAGGACAGGGAAGAATTCTAACATTTTGGATGATCATTGGATTATATTTAGCTGTAAAATGGACTACAACAACTAACAGCCCGACGGAGTGCATAAATGAAGGTCAAATATTCCTAGTCAAAATCCTAATTTCAAAAGCGAAATTTTGCAAAATGGATTTGGACACAAGGGGGCTTCTAACATATTGTAGTGTTGTAGGGTATAACAAAGTCGGTCCCGCTATAGCCTATGCTTACTTGTTTTTCTTTTTTGTTATATTTTTTATCACATGCGATTTTTTCAATTTGACTTATAATATTGAAGTGTATATTTTTTAATATTTTTTCAGCTTATAACACAGGTTGGGGTCATTATATACAGATTGCGATTATCGTCCGATCCACAAGAAAATTTTCACAAGGCTCAGGAGGGCTAGGCCTATTGTTTTTAAAGGCGTCCTCAATATATTTAGGGGTTGTAATGGACCAACAACTATAAATGTTCCTGATTTTCCAGCCGTTATAAAGGTTCACAAATAGAGAGCAAAGGACACGAAATCTCGCATGAATTTAGAATTAAGCACTCCGAGTTGAATGGACCACTACTTTTGAGTGAAAAAATACCAATATTTCCATTGTACCGAAACGCTGAAAATAACTATAGGCGAAATCTAAAATACACAAATATTCGTTGACGAATATAGCCAAATATCGTAGACAAGCAAATTATGTGGACGAGTCTAAATTGGGAGATACAGAGGCGCCTCTTGCATGTGGAGATGATCGCAAAATATTTAGGGGTCCAAATGAACCAAGAACAGAAAAATTTCCCTGAACACACAATTGAAACCAATCGACACGAAATTTTGCATGTTAAGAGATTTAAGGACAGGGAGGCGTGAATCATTTTGGATGACCATTGGTTTACGGAGTGCGTAAATATTGGGCAAATGTCCCTGGTTACAAAATTAAGGGTAATATCTGGGCAGTGCTCTATGATATACTTTCTAAAGCGAAATCTTTCAAAATGGATTTGGACATATTTTAGTGTTGTAGGTTATCACGTGGTCGGCCCCGCAGGATTTTGCTTACTTGTTTTTACCTGCTTTCATTGCATTCATTAAAATTTTTTATATTGTGGGGACATCTAATTTCATATTTTAGTTCATAAAATACTTGTTTGTTTATTGTTTATTCCAAATTGTAAATACTGATATAGCGTATCGCATTGCTGACTTATAACTATAGCCTAATTTTATTTGTTTTCAAATTAAAATGCGTAATATAAATGAAACACCAGGCATCAGTCAATTTTTTCAATTAATCTCATTTTATTAATATCAAGTACAAAGGTTACTATTAACATATTTGTCTCATAACTTTAGCATAATTTCAATCAGAATGTGGTTAGTTTAGTACCAGTTGTTTGATTTTAATTGCTAGTTTGAAAATAATTACTATTATCTTCAAAGCGAGTGTGTGTTAATCAGCATCATGAAGCATTTTTATAAAAAATCGATTATTTTTTATAGTTGTTTGGTGTTTGCCACGGGTAAGATTGATTAAGATTGGGACGTGGGACCTAACCTGGGTATTAGCAGACTCAAGAAATTCCAAATAATTTATTTAACTGAAAGAATTGCTGTTTTGAATTACAAAAATAGTACATTAGTTAGTATGACGTATTTAGTTGAAAAATATTGATTATTTTTTTAAAGGCAAGCAATGTAAATAATAAATGCGCCTTTTGTTTAGTAAAAATATCAAATGTCAAAATAAAACAAATATATGTTGTCAAAATCTTTAGGTTATGTAGGCTATCAGTGTTATAGGATAATTTTAACAAGTTTTTTAAAATATTTGATTGCAGCGAAAATACATTAAATGTTATTTACTTTTTCTGAACAATAAATCTTGCAGCACTGTTTTACTGTTAGTAAATTGATAATATACATACATACAAAGTCAAAGGAATGTTCGTGTGAGTTCATTTGTATAAAACGTGTGGATGTGGATCATGTGGATCGCGCCATAATTGCGACCTGTAGCTTGATTACAAATTAACATGGACAGACGGACGAACGGACATACACAGCTAGATCGACTGGGCGAGATAGGAAGATCTGTATATAATTTCCTATGTGCGAAACCAATGTTTCGAGGTGTTACCTAATTTTTGGCCTAATCAAACATATAATACCCCCAAGACATAGTGTTGTAGGGTATAAATATTGGTTGTGGTTATAAAAGAGAAGTTAATTTGGGCTACTCTCCCTCAATCATGAGGTGGACAAAACAACTTGCAGCATGATTTTTAAACGTTACCAATTCAAAATTACAGCACATATGATTGGACATCGTATAGAATTGTCTACCGATTCGGCAAACGGATCCTTCAAACTGCAGAAAATATATACTAATAAGGAAACTTTATTAGCTTCATTCAAAGTTTATAAAATTAAACATTAAACTATAAAAATATGGGCCAGCAACGTGGACCGAGTCAGCTAGTCATATATAAAGAGTTGAAAGTATGAAAATTCAATACGATGTATGAAGTTTTGATTAAAAAATGTTGTCAAACGGAACAAATTTTGGAGTTTAAGTACTAAAAAGACCTAACATAAACAGTTGGAATGAATATAAAATTTTAAGGTGGACTCTTCGTTGAAAAAGTAGTGGGCACATGCTAGTTATGAGATGATATAAAAAAACTGCAACAAAGTCGAACGCCACAATTTTTACATTTTTTTTAAAAATTTTATTGAATGAAAAAAAAAAAATGCCGGAAAAAGCATCAAATTTTAGAATAAGTTCAGGTTTGTTCGAATTGGTCGCCGTTGGCACGAATTATGGTCTTCAAACGGCCCGAATGTTGCTGTGCGGTATTTTGGCCCATTCCCGGCGAAGCGCTTGCTTGAGGTGATCGTCACTTTGGTATTTTTTTAGTGCCAACCTTGCTTTCCAAACTACTCCAGACACAATCGTAAAATGGATTGGTATCCGGAGATTTTGATGGCCATTGTGCGCTGGAAATTAAGCGAGGAACCTCGTTTTGTAACCATTCTTGGTAGGCGCGTACTGAGTGCGATGGTGCGTCCAAGGTCTGCGGCCAAAATGTTTGCGTGTCCAAGGCTTTAATACACCCTCCAAAATATTTTCGCGATAATATTCGAGAGCGACCATCGGATGTTATGGCGATTGTGATCTGGTGGCCAACCGAAGGTGCACATTTTCAGCTGACCTCGTTGGCAAGTAAACACGATCATTTTGTTTGTTTACAAACTGCTGCTCTTTTGAGGCTATTTTCTTTCTGTTGCGGTGTAAGTTTTTGTATTCGTCGTAGTCCCCATAAAGTGTACATATTCATGATAAGCATAAAATTCTAAGTCGATTTAACAATGGCTGGCTGTCTGTTGAAGTCACCATACCATCCATATTATTTGACGTAGAGCTTCAAAATTTGGTACAACAATTTGTATTGTTGCTGTTTAAAATGAGATATATCAATCTACGTTTTGGTATAGCCATTTTGGATTTGTAACACGTAAACAGTAAACACGATCATTTTGTTTGTTTACAAACTGCTGCTCTTTTGAGTCTATTTTCTTTCTGCTGCGGTGTAAGTTTTTGCAATTTTGGAGTTTCAATGGCTTTACCCCGAGCTCATTTTTAAATATTTGCCGAGTGGAATATAGCGGGTTTCGATCAAGTCGCTTCTTTACTTTTAGAATCATTCTGCTAATGTTGCTGTTTTCTTCTGTCCACTTCCTTGACGTCAGGCTACGCTACTAGTACCACGGTAACGAGCGATGGTACGAGACACAAAAGATTTATTCACATTTAAATGGTGGAGTGCTCTAACGATAGCCACTTGTGGTTTTCCAGCCAAAAAATTCTCACCAAAATGCTTTTGTACGCCTATAAACAATATAATGAGCTGTCAATGGAATAATTTTAACAGCTGTCGGACGAGTGGCTTAGAAAAGACAGCAGTCTGAAGTTGGTTGCAGTTTTTTCATCTCACCCTGTACATATTGACATTGCAATTAAATAATTTGTTTTTAAAAATATATTGAAACTGCTACTTGTGCAAGATCATACAATTTGGTGATGATGACTCAGTCAAAATTGGACGAAAAAATATTTCTTAATAATTTACTGATTGTTTTGTTCATCGGCAAAATCTTCATATGTTATTTATACCCTCTACTTTTTAAAAAAGTGTATATTAACTTTCCGGTTGTAACATCCCTAAATATTTGTCGTAGTCCCCATAAAGTGTACATAATCATGATCAGCATAAAATTCTAAGTCGATTTAACAATGTCTGGCTGTCTGTTGAAGTCACCATACCATCCATATTATTTGACGTAGAGCTTCAAAATTTGTCGCAACAATTTGTATTGTTGGTATTGAAAATGAGATATATCAATCTACGTTTTGGTATAGCCATTCTGGATTTGTCTAAAATTTGGTATATTTAGTTCAAAATGGGTTCTAGCACTAGTGGTGGAACATTGCATGTATAGGTCCACGGTTTCATATAGTCCCCATATAATGGATGGAGGGTATTGAAAATTCGGCCCCGCCGAATTTAATGTTTTTTAAAGAGTGATTTGTTAAGAGCTTGATAACTTTTTTAAAAAAAAAAAACGCATAAAATTTTGCAAAATCTCATCGGTTCTTTATTTGAAACGTTAGATTGGTCCATGACATTTACTTTGAAGATAATTTCATTTAAATGTTGACCGCGGCTGCGTTTTAGGTGGTCCATTCGGAAAGTCCAATTTTGGGCAACTTTTTCGAGCATTTCGGCCGGAATAGCCCGAATTTCTTCGGAAATGTTGTTTTCCAATGCTGGAATAGTTGCTGGCTTATTTCTGTAGACTTTAGACTTGACGTAGCCCCACAAAAAATAATCTAAAGGCGTCAAATCGCATGATCTTGGTGGCCAACTTACCGGTCCATTTCTTGAGATGAATTGTTCTCCGAAGTTTTCCCTCAAAATGGCCATAGAATCGCGAGCTGTGTGGCATGTAGCGCCATCTTGTTGAAACCACATGTCAACCAAGTTCAGTTCTTCCATTTTTGGCAACAACAAGTTTTTTAGCATCGAACGATAGCGATCGCCATTCACCGTAACGTTGCGTCCAACAGCATCTTTGAAAAAATACGGTCCAATGATTCCACCAGCGTACAAACCACACCAAACAGTGCATTTTTCGGGATGCATGGGCAGTTCTTGAACGGCTTCTGGTTGCTCTTCACTCCAAATGCGGCAATTTTGCTTATTTACGTAGCCATTCATCCAGAAATGAGCCTCATCGCTGAACAAAATTTGTCGATAAAAAAGCGGATTTTCTGCCAACTTTTCTAAGGCCCATTCACTGAAAATTCGACGTTGTGGCAGATCGTTCGGCTTCAGTTCTTGCACGAGCTGTATTTTATACGGTTTTACACCAAGATCTTTGCGTAAAATCTTCCATGTGGTCGAATAACACAAACCCAATTGCTGCGAACGGCGACGAATCGACATTTCACGGTCTTCAGCAACACTCTCAGAAACAGACGCAATATTCTCTTCTGTACGCACTGTACGCATTCGTGTGGTTGGTTTAATGTCCAATAAAGTCAACTGAGTGCGAAACTTGGTCACAATCGCATTAATTGTTTGCTCACTTGGTCGATTATGTAGACCATAAATCGGACGTAAAGCGTGAAACACATTTCGAACCGAACACTGATTTTGGTAATAAAATTCAATGATTTGCAAGCGTTGCTCGTTAGTAAGTCTATTCATGATGAAATGTCAAAGCATACTGAGCATCTTTCTCTTTGACACCATGTCTGAAATCCCACGTGATCTGTCAAATACTAATGCATGAAAATCCTAACCTCAAAAAAATCACCCTTTACTTGTTTTCTCTTTGTTTGCTGACGAAATAATAACTTTCGATATTGTATAGAACTGTAGCCAAAGGCATTTTGGAAATTTTAGAAAAATATGTTATTCCGATATCGCAGAAAAATGGCGGAAATACGCGGAAAAAATATCAGGTATGATAGATATGCTCTCAAAAATCTATTCCAGAGCATTTCCTTGTACATTGAATCGATAAAATCAACAACAACCCTTAAAAAGCGTCTGCTCTGTTAAATTATAACATAATGCTATGTCACGATATCATGACATAACATATTTTTCCACCACCAACGCCATCTATTGAAGTAAAATGACAATGTAATGTCCCATCTTATTATATTATATGTCTTTGGTAGTATTCTCTTTTGTTCAGAACATTAAATCACCCTGTAAAGTTTTGACATAAACCAATATAAATATTGTTCCAACCGTACCCAGTATGTTATGGTCATAGTAATTGAATATCAAAGACATAAGCCTAATAAACAATCAAAATAAAAGTAGGTAGATGTAAGTATTGAACAGATGGTGCTAATTGTCATATCACGCAACGACATATACAAGGTAGGACAAGACAGAGTCAAAATATTGCCACCAGATGAAAACAGCTCTGTTATGATATCATAACAATATGTCACCAATGTTAAATAATTTAAACCGCTAAAGCATTATGCAATTAATTGAAAAAGTATATGGAATAGAATTTTGAAACCAAAATTTTGGATTTTTCAAATTTTTATTTGTTGTTCTTTTCTATAATTGTGGTTTTTACATTTACATCCTTTTGTCATGAGCTGCTTTGTGAGCTGTTATTCAAGATAGTATAGCCACAAACTATTTGCTCAAAATGTATTTTGTCTAGTCTTTACCATTTTAAGTCTTTGTCATATAATTGGAAGGTCTATGGATAAGAACTTCGAAACCAAAATTTAGGATTATTCCAACTTTTATTTGATATTTTTTCCGGTAATTGTGTTTTTTATAATAACATGCGCCTGTCACGAGCTGTTATTCAAGGTAGTTTAGGCACAAACCATTTTCTTTCTGTTTTTATGCTAGTTTTTGGTGATTTCGAAATAACATATTTCAGTAACGTTTCTAAATCATTTTTGTTATGTTGTCTGCCATCCATTACATGATAGAAAACTTAAATGACCATATGCGGTATGTCCAAAATTTATAGGTTTATGTCTTTGCTTTGACTCCTGCTCCTTTTATACTCCAATTTGATTTTTAGCCACAATTTTCAACCGAAACTAATTAACATTTGTGGCTCTCGGTGTATGAAATTTATATTAATAACAAGTGAAAAAGCTGTAAGTTCGGCCGGGCCGAACTTTAAATACCCTCCACCATTTGGTACAAATTTGGCAATTTAATAAAATCCGTTAAAAATTCTGTTAAAATCTTAAAAATACCGAAAGTAGCCGTGTATTACGTACGACGACGTGGTTATGCATAGGCACCTTTTGTCATAAGCTATTACAATATTCAAATGCGAAACTTAAAAAAACTGTGTTCACAATGTAGCTGAAATCATCAAAATACCGATATATGGGGAGGTACCATGGGGGTTATAAAACGTGGACCTGCACAGACAATCTTCTGGCATAGAATGTAGTATCCATTACGAACTTCAAATACAAAATTTGTAACATTTCCGGTAAATATTGTCGCTAAAATTATAAAAATACCGAATATGGGGGGGAAACCGTTATATGGGGGCTATACGAAGACGTGGACCTGCACAGACAATTTTCAGTCATAGGCTGTAGTATCCATTACGAACTTCAAATACCTGATTTTAAACAATTCCGTTAAATAATGTCGCTAAAATCATCAAAATACCGCATATCGGGAGGTACCGTTATATGGGCGCTATACGAAGACGTGAACCTACATGACCCATTTTCAATACCAAAAGCCCTGCAGACATAATACACATTTGTGTAATTTTTTATCAACTTACTTCATTGCGTTCGGAAGCTAAAGTGATTTCCACAGACGGACGGACATTGCTAAATCGACATGGAATTTTATGCTAATCAAGAATATATGAACTTTGTGGGGTCTAAAATGTCTATTTCGAGGTGTTACAAACGGAATGACAAACTTTATATACCCTCCATACTATGGTGGAGGGTATAAAAATGAAATATAGACCTATCATTTGGTATAGGTCCTATATAATGAACCGTCAACTCAATGTATTCTGATGGTTTAAAATGTGTAATTAACACAATTTCCAATATATTTGGCTATAGATTTACATTTGTACGAAATCCGGACTACATAAATGTTTCTATGTCGGTTCGCTTTTTTAAATTTGAAACGATATTTTGAAGATCCTATTGCCATCCTGTCTGCCGGAATCACGATATCAAATGTGTCCTTTGTCAGTAGAAAGGATAAATTCTCAAATGGAATATATTTTTCCAAGTCTTGGTTTAAGGAAGTATTGTCAATTTAAAAACATTTTTTATTCTTAGAAATTTTGAAAAAAATTAAAGTAATATGATCCTCCCCCAAATTATCGGTATTTTGAAGTTTTTTGTTATATTACATTTTATTAATTTATTTGCTCAAATGTTAATATGAACACTTAATAAAACAATTATTTTATTTACTTAGTTGGTAAATGGCCTTGCCATAAAAAGGGTATATGTTCTTCAAGGCAATGCATTTCCTTGTATTTATTTCCTTTTTGTTCCGTTAGTTTGTACTTAGAAATTCTCGATGTACAACGGTTGCAGGAAATAAATTTCATGATCATTTGTTGTTTGTGTTTGCGCTGCACTTATCCTTTTCGAAGTTTTATGGCTGGCGCTAGCGGATTTACGCCGTTCTAAGAAATATTGTCGTCTTGTTTGTTTGTTGCCTTTGTTTAGTTTTCTGTGGTATTTAAGGCCATAATAGAAAAGTCAAATACTTAAAACAAAAGGTTTTCAATTTTAAGAAACAAAATTCATTCGTTATGGTAGATTTTCATTTGAGAATTCAAAAAAATTTGCACCAAATGAGAACCATGAGAAATTGAATATTAGTAATTTGCATAGTAATATTCAAATTTAATCTACGACTATGGATATTGTGGTGGATACAGTTTGGATTGACCAAATACAAATTGCTTATCTACATGGTTATGTATACTATAGAGTGCCTATGAAAATTTGATAAAACGCCTTTGATGGAGGTACGGAAAGAAATAGGTCTGTCCTTCTATCCGTCTGTGGAAATCACTCTAGCTTCCGAACGAAATGAAGTAGTTTGATAAAACTTTACTCAAATATATACTAGTCTGCAGGACTTTTGGTATTGAAAATGGGCCATGTAGGTCAACGTCTTCGTATAGCCCCCATATAACGGTACCTCCCGATTTTAGCAACATTATTTACCGGAATTGTTTCAAATTTGGTATTTAAAGTTTGTAATGGATATTACAGCCTATGACAGAAAATTGCCTGTGCAGATCCACGTTTTATAACCACCATGGTACCTCCCTATATTCGGTATATTGATGATTTAAGCTACATTATAAACAGATAGATAGACCCTAATATAATAGCTACATTCGGTATTTTTAAGACTCTAACAGAAGTTTAAACGGCTTTTATTGTTTTTGAGATTTGCCAAATTCTTTCCAAATGGTGGATGGTATTCAAAGTTCGGCCCGGCCGAACTTAAAGCTTTTTTACTTGTTTCTAGTCATTTTTTAACATTTGTATGGCACGTACCAAAAAGAGTGGACCGACATATTTAATTTTCACACTACTTCCAATGAAGATAAAGATATTGGGATGTGAAAAATTCCATTAATTCCGAATCGGACATTAATTCGCACTTTAAGAAAATAATTATTATGATTGAACATTTTATGATCTTTTGAGGGAAATGTGCAGAAATGAGTAAAATAATAATATTGATCCTGACCTATGCCATATCCAAATATTACAATGGGACATTTTTGAACTTTTGTGAAAGAGATAACAGAAAGAGTAGACCAATAGATCCAATTGTTATATTTCCGCTAACAAACATAAAAATCATGCAATGTGCTAAGTTTAAAGAAAATGGAATTTATATATAACTACAGGGTGTGATAAAAACTGCAACAAAGCCAAACGCCATAATTTTTACATTTTTATAAATTTTATAGAATGAAAGAAAAAAATTTCAGAAATAGCATCAAATTTTAGAATAAGTTTAGATGTGTTCGAATTGGTCACCTTTAGCACGAATTATGTACTTCAAACGGCCAATGAAACCGTCACACGCTGCCCGAATGTTGCTCTGCGGTATTTTGGCCCATTCCCGGCGAAGCGCTTGCTTGAGGTGATCGACACTTTGGTATTTATAGTGCCATCCTTGCTTCAAATTGATTGGTATCCGGAGATTTTGGAGGCCATTGTGCGCTGGAAATGGAGCGAGGAACCTCATTCCGCAACCATTCTTGATTGGCGCGTGCTGAGTGCGATGGTGCTGAGTTCTATTGGAATGTCGAAGGTCTGCGGCCAAAATGTTTGCGTGTCCATGACTTTAATACACCCTCCAGACTATTTTCTCGATAATATTCGGCATTTATTCTGGCGGTCGATTAATACGAGCGGAGAGCGACTTTCTTGACGTCGGGCTACGCTACAAGTATCACGATAACGAGCGGTGCACAACAGATTTATTCACATTTAAATGTTGGAGTACTCTAACTATAGCTACTTGTGGTTTTTTGTACGCTTGTAAACAATACAATGAGCTGTCACTGGATAATTGTAACAGTTGTCGGACGAGTGGCTTAGAAATGACAGCAAGTTGAAGTTGGATGCAGTTTTTTTATCTCACCCTGTATTATATCGTAGACCAATATGGACAATTCTTTTTTCAGGAGTTAAAGAAATCACGAAGAACTCCTTGTGTAGTGTTTTAGACAATTCCATTTAAAAATGTGGCTAAAATCATTAAAATACCGAATAACGGTATGTATTGTTATATGGGGGATATACGATATCGTAGACCAATATGGACAATTCTTTTTCAGGAGTTGAAGAAGACATAAAGAATTTCTTTCAGACAATTCCATTTAAAAATGTGGCTAAAATCACCAAAATACCGAATATCGGGGGTACCGTTATATGGGGACCATTCGATATCGTGGACCGATATATCCCATTTTCGAACTCGACCTGCTTGCACACAAAAGACTGATCTGTGCAAAATTCGTTAATTCGTTTTAACCCTAGTGTGATTACAAAAGATGGACAGACGGACGGACGGGCATGGCTAAATCGTCTTAGAATTTTACGCTGATCGAGAATATATATGTACTTTGTTGGGTCTAAAATTATTATTTCGATGATTTACAAACGTAATGGCGAATTTAATATACCCTCCATACTATGTGGAGGTAGAGGGTATAAAAATAGATTTTACTTTAATCGAGTAGAGCGGTTATATAGAGGCTATCTCTGTACATTTGTAGGCCCCATATAGGGTACCCTTCATGCAAATTATAGAGATTGGAGCATATTTTGGTTAAACCCTGTATAATTAATTTTGACGTTTGATATTTTAAACAGTAATTGGCCACAAAACCTTTAGTTTGGACCATATTCCTTTTGCAACACCCCTAAAAAACATTTTCGTATCTCCCTTCCGTCGCATTTAAAAGTACCTTCATTTTGACGTTTTAGGTTCTTATGGAGCATAAAACCCTCTCAGAAGAAAATCTTTAATTTTGACTCTTCTATTTCATTATATATGGCCCGATATACATTTTTTAGAAATTTTGAAATCCTAATGTATGGAATACATAATTGTCAATGTGACCATATTTCATCAAGTAATTGGACTACAGTTTAGTGTTCGGAATCGTATCGGTCAGAAAGTTATCCCACAAAAATTATCTGTATTTTTAAAAATGTTCAAATGTTTTGCACTCAATGGTGGTTATATTTATGTTCCCATGGCGAAGGGTACAGAATGTTACGTACACTAGAATTTATTGCCGATTTTATCGGACTCGAATCTATCGATAGGTCGCAAACACATTTATCATACTTGATATAACCAAATATTCCCTAACGATGCCCGTATACATTTGGGTCTCTATGCCTATAATCGTTGGCATTTTGGTTTCTCAGGAATCAAGTAAACTACTTCTGATGGTTCTTATAACAATACTTTTGGGAATGTTCAAAAGTAGAACCTGGTCCAGTCGTTTTTATACCCTCAGCCATATGCCGACAGAGGGTATATACCATTTGATACGGTCAAAACGTGCCTAGTCGAAATAACGATTTTAGACCCTAGGTCTCTTTGGACCAAATCCGTTTCAGGGCATTTGGAGTCGATCTAGCGATGTCCGTCCGTCCGTCTGTCTGGCTGTCTGGTGCGCACCATAACTCTGGAAGGGACTATCCGATTTGGTCCAAACTTGGTACATCGTAATATTTTTGTCAAACTTAGATCGAGTTCGGAGATGGGCAATATCGGTTCGCTCCTTCTGGTACCTCCCCCACAAAATGTTGATAATTTCAAAGAAAATATTATATTGCACAGAAAGAGAATGGATGATCCAATTTTGCTCCCACTTTGCAAATCGTAATATTTGCATCAGTGCTAGGTCTGGTACGAAAATAAACAATATCGGTGCACTCCTTCTGGTACCGCCCCCTCAAAGGGTCAACATTTTGAATAATTATAACTCTTATAAAATGTGATGTAAGAGTCCGATTGTCTTCTAATTTCACATATACTAATGTTTTTAATAACCCAAGGTCTGGTATGAAAATGGAATATATATTGGTTCACTCTTTCTCGTACCTCCCCCACAAAAGTTCGAAATTTTCAAAAAATATATATTTTCTGCTCAGAAAGAGAAAAAATAATCCGATTTTTCTCCAACTTTGCAAATCCTGTTATTTGCATCAGTGCTAGGTCAATATCTGTGCACTCCTTTTGGTACCTCCCCCACAAAGGGTCAAAATTTTGAATAATTATAACTCTTATAAAATGTGACGTATGAGTCCGATTGTCTTCAAATTTCACATATACCAGTATTTTTATTAACCCTATGTCTGATGTTAAGATAGGATCTATCGGCCCACTGCTTCTGGTACCTCCTCCACAAAGGGTCAAAATTTTGAATATCCATGAAGCTCATAAAACGCGAAATTAACATCCGTTTCTATTCACACTTGGTACATCTGAATATTCTCATCAACACAAGATCTGTTATAAAAATGGTAGAGATCGGACCATTCCTTCTGGTACCTCCCCCACATAGGGTTCAAGCATTTGAAAAACAAAACGCTTGCAGAAAGCGAAATATGCACCTACTCTTTCTTAAAATTTCACAATACAAATAATTTTTTTTGCTTACACAAGATTTGTTGTAAAGTTGATATATATCTGCGAACCCCTTCTGGTACATCAAAGGGTCACAATTTTCAATACTGTTATCTGTCATAACTTGTGAAACAAGTCAGCGATTCTTTACGTTCTACAAGTCTTTCAGTTAATATTTTTAGGGACCATCGCGTTTTTTCCTCTAATAATCGAAGTCTATTTTACACATTGAGTATTTTTTTTAGAATTTCAATATATTTTAAAAAAAAACGAAAATCATCAAATACTTTGGTCATGAACATAACTGTACATTTATGAAAACTATTGTCATATTTTTCACAAGTACCTGATCACATCAGATCGTATTACTGCATGAAACCCTGATCCTTGATAGTCTTAACAGTTTGTAATTATTAACACGTGTATAATATCTGCGCGGCCATGGAATTTTCACTTTCTCTCGCTTGCGTTGTAAAGAATCCTTGATTTCTTTCATATGGTCGTTTGGGTTTTCCTAAAATCTTATGAATTTAAAATTGTTCGCATCGTTTTGATATAATCTACCTGTCAGCGCAACAAATTCCGCGAATATTCAAAATAGTTTTATAATGCCACTAAAAGTAGTATTTAAATCTCTTTTTATGATCTTTTATGAGTACGTGATGAGGATATGTTTCGCGGACAGCTGGTACCTGCCTGGAATGTGGGTGTTTCTTTTTGCAGCTACTCTAGTTAGGTAGGCTTGTTAAAGGACTTTTCTCTGCTTCGCTTTGTGCGGCTGGCAATTTGCGGCGGAGTTGAGACTATTTTTATTCGACGGTTCTTTGATATAAAATTGGGAATTTCCAGTCGGTCAAATGAATTGAAGTGATAATCCAATTTTAGTGACTGTTACTAAAAAGGGATAAAATCACACTTACTAAATTGTACGCCTAACTGACTTATGACCACAAATGACAAAGGAAGTAGGATGTCCTGACGTGAGTGTACATGGAATTCACTTGTTCAGTGGGCAAATGGTCTGTGGGGATTTTTGTAAGCGCTTAATTAATTCACAATCATTTTATTTGAAAAAAATATAAAACTGAAATATTTTTAACTCAATTGCAGATCGTGCTCAATGATATACATTTTTGCTGCATTTTGCTTATGGTAAATTATCTCTTGTGAAAAACAATTAATTTCTTTAAATGTAGATTCATTATCCAATATTTTTAGAATCCAAAAAAAGAAAAAAAGCACTTTCGCATTTTTTAATCTCAAAAAACGAAAGATATAGTTTTACGACATTTTTAGAGTAGCAAAAATAATTGAGCCCACGTCATAATCTAAGTGTCATATAACAGTATCGTCAAATTTTTGGGAATTCTCTTCGAATTTTCTTTGTGTCACACATCTCACAGATTGTTTCAAATTTGGGCATTTCATCCTATGAGAGAAAATTGCACATACAAATCCACGTCTTCGTTTAGCCCCCGAATTCTTCCCTATATTTGGTATTTTAATGATTTTAGCGACATTATACACCTGAATTATTTTAAATTTCGTATTGTAAGTTCGTAATAGTTGCTACAACCTGTGGGTGTCCCATATAACGGAAGTGTTCGAAAATTTGCAAACTCCTTCCATATGGTGGAAGGCGGAAGAGTATTCAAACTTCAGCCGGCCGAACTTACTGCTTTTTCAGTTGTTTCTCCGTATTTTCTCCACCATAGTATGGAGTGTATTTTAAGTTTGTCTTTCCGCATTTAACACCTCCGAATATATATTCTTGATCAACATAATCTTGTCGATTCTATGTCGATTTAGTTATGTAGGTCCGTCCGTCCGTCTGTGGAAATCACTCTAATGTTTTTAGTGTTGAAAACGGGCTAGCGACATTATTTACCGGAATTGTTTTCAAATATTAAAAGTTCACGGAAAATTGCCTGTGCAGATTCAGGTCTTCGTATACCCCCATATAACGGTGCTCCCTGTATTCGGTATTTTGCTGATTTAAGCGACATTATTCACCGGAATTGTTCCATATTTCGTACTTGCACCTTGTAATAGGTGCCACATACTGTGATATAAAATTGTGTATGCAGGTCCAGTTTATCGCATAGCATCCATATCTCGGTACTTCCCGATATTCGGTATTTTGCTGATTTCAGCGACATTATTCCCAGGAATTGTTTCAAGTTTGAATACTTTAATGGCTATGACAAAAATTGCCTATGCACATCCACCTCTTCGTATGGACGCCAATATTATGGTTACTCCCTATATTCTGCTATCTTATGTTTTAAATAGAATTTTTAACGGATTTTATTTTTTAATTTTATTTAATTTTTTAGTTTTTTTTTTTAAATTGTCATATTTGTTTCAACTGGCGGAGGATATTAAACGTTCGGTCTTACTGCTTACAGTACAGTACTGTGAACTTACTGCTTTTTTTATTTGTTCTTTTTAATAAAGCTAAGAAATGCTTAAAGGGGTGGTCAGCAGAAATATCATCATTAAAGTGCAACTCCTTGTCTTCCTTCAGCAAGTCCGTATAGATACTACTTTATATAAGTCCTACTGTCAGTTCGTCCTTTTTCACTTCTGTCTCTATACATAGTCTTACTGTTCAGACTTTCATCTCTTCTAGATTATATAGTCTTTATTCTAATCTCGTCCATACATGGACTTCCTTATCTCAGTATCTTTGGAGACTCTCTTCTTGTCCTTCTTCTCCGTTAGTCTTTATAAATATTATCTTTGTATACCCTCCACCATACTATGGAGGGTATATTAACTTTGTCATTCCGTTTGTAACTCCTCGAAATACTCATGTCAGACCCAACAAAGTATATATATTCTTGATCAGCGTAAAATTCTAAGTCGATTTAGCGGTGTCTGTCTGTCTTTCGAATGAATTGAGATAGATGGCTAAAATTTTGCACACATGTTTATTTTTCCAGTGGGCAGGTTAAGTTCGTAAATGGGCCATGTAGTACCACGTTTTCATATAGCCCCCATATAACGGTACCTCCCTATATTAGGTATTTTGATGATTTTAGCGACATTATTCACGGGAATTGTTTCAAATTTGGTATTTGAAGTTCAAAATGGATACTACATCCTAAGACAGAAAATTGTCTGTGCAGGTCCACGTCTACGTATAGCCCCCATAAAACGGTACCTCCCGATATTCGGTATTTTGATGATTTTAGCGATATTATTCACGGGAATTGTTTCAAAGTTGGTGTTTGAAGTTCAAAATGGATACTACACTCTAAGACAGAAAATTGTCTGTGCAGGTCCACGTCTTCATATAGCCCCCATAAAACGGTACCTCCCTATATTCGGTATTTTGACGATTTTAGCGACATTATTCACCGGAATTGTTTCAAAATTGGTGTTTGAAGTTCGTTATGGGAACTACAGTCTGTGACAGAAAATTGTCTGTGCGGTCCAGGTCTTCGTATAGGCCCCATATATCAGTACCTCCCTATATTCGGTATTTTGACGATTTTAGGTACAATATCCACCGAAATTGTTTGAGATGTGGTATTTGAAGTTCGTAATGGATGCTACAGCCTGTGACAGAAATTTGTCTATGCTGGTCCAGGTCTTCGCACAGCTCCAATTAAAGGCACCTCCTTATATACGATATTTTGATGATTTTAGCTACATTATTCACCGTTTATTTCAAGTTTCGAATTTGAATATGGTAATGGCTTATGGCAAACATTGCCTATGTATGTCCACGTCGTATTCACCCCAATATAACGGCTATATTCGGTATTTTTAAAATTTTAACATAGTTCGTCTATAAATAGTCTTCCTTTTCCACATCTATATAAACCGTGTCTTCCAAGCTCCTTCATATAAACTGTCTTCTCAACTTATCCATAAATAGGGACTGTTCTCGGATCATCTGTAAACGTTAGTTCTTCTTCCCATTTAAAATACGCTCTTCTTTGTTAGTCCATATATTTATTTTATAACTTTTGTCCATGTATAGATTATCAATCCGTCTGTGTATAACTTTATTGAGGTCGTCTGTATCTTCCCTTCTCAATTGATCCAAGACGCCAAATTATACCAAGAAAGCATATGATGGTGTTGTTGCTCTTGTTGTTTTTTTGCCAAAATATACCGACCCCATGCTTCTGTTGCTTTTCTCTTATTTGATTTCACAGCCAATTTGCTCTTACACACACGGGCCCGCAAACCATTAAACAAAAATTTTGACTCGATTTTACTCCTAGAGAAAACTTTCACTCTATTTCGAGCGATTTGACTGTTACTGTATTTTCTTACGCGCACCCTCTCGCGAGCCCTTTTCACTCCCTAATGAAAATGAACAAATTTTTACTCGGGTATATACATTTTTAGCTTACTTATATAGAGCTTATGTATATAGATTTCCTTTTCAGCTAGTCTGTATATAGAAGACTTTTCAGTTCGTCTATTTAGTCTTCCTTCACTACTTGATTGTATACGATGACTATTTCATCACCTCCTCTATGTACAGATTATCCTATCAGTTCCTGCATTTATTGACTCATATCTCCGATTCTACACTCCCTTCTTATCCTGTCTGTTTAATATTCCTTGTCAATTCTTATAAATTTAGACTCTATTCTCAGCTTGTCTGTAGAACCATTTCTCAGCACTCTCCATTTTGATATACTTCTGCTCGCCATCACTGATTCCCATATCAAGTCAATGCCTTTTCGGTTCCGTCTAGCCACATATTCATTACAGTTTGTTATTAATTCCACATATTCTATTCAGATGATCTATTTAATACATACAATAAATCTTATCTTAATTTTACATGAGACAAGGTTTCCAATGGTCTCCACTGCTTGAAATACTGTTCGTCGTTGTCTTGAGAAGAAATGAAGCGTAAAGCGACCGACTGGCAACGATCGAAGACAGCTGACCAGCCCCTGTCGACAACATTTTATTCTCGACATCGAAGAAAATTCCTTAAATTCATCGATACTTTTTCAAGTCTAGCCGTCCTGGCCAATATGTGCGTATGTTCCAATGCAGCGTATTGTTCGATCGGCGCTGAGGTCGTCGTCGTCTTCGACCAGTCACTGTTCACAGTTGTCTAGTCATCATGTTATGCCATCTCTTCCTCTGGAAACTGTGTGCATTTCATGTCCACTGTTTTTTGTCTATTTTGACAGACACATTTTAGTTGCCACAAATAATGGCCATAATCCCTATGTTCCATGCAGAACTGAGTGGCGATCATGGTCGTTGCAAAATGTTGGCACCTGTTTCAGCAGGAAACTGAGTTTTCGACAGACACCACAAAATCGCATTTGTGTAAGTAAAAATTGAAAGTGATACTGATGTTTTGTGTCTGCTTGTGTGTCAATGTCCTTGCTGGTGGAGAGACACATTAGAATGGGTCGAAAAAACGTCGTAATCTACTTATAAATATTATTAAAAATGTTGCTGTTAGGAGGGTATATAAAGTTTGTTCCTGCCGAACTTTAAGCCCTTTTTACTCGATTTTTTGTTTTGTGAAGTTAGCTATACACTGCGAAACCAAAAGGTCATATTGCAACTGATTTGGTTGGAAATTCGGGCCAATACCTCTGAGGTATCTTTCCATACATAATGTACCAAAAAGTGGGCCTACATGGAGGATTTTGGGCTCAATAAGCACAAGAAATATGAAATTCCAGCTGATTTGGTTGGGAATTTAGACCAATATCTTTGAAATTTCGAAAATCAGGAACTAAGTTTATATGGATGCTATACTTAAATGTGGACCCTTATCATCCTTTTCCGATAAGATACATCTTAGAAAAATAACAACTAGAGAACTGATGTGGATCGGGTGATCTCTCCGAAAATATGGTGGCCCCTTCCTTACTTCTTGGTTAGCTCTGTCAATTTGTATACGTCACACTGTAGTGCTGGGTTACACTTTTAAAAATTTTCTACATATATCTCAGTCCAATTTCAATTATATTGTGGACCAAATGGGAAATATATGTCCAACTGAATAGACCGCATTCAGCGTAGAAGCATAAGTGCCAAATTTGGTCAAAATAGGTTAAAATATGGCTATAACCCCGCCTTTTTATGTAGGCTATAACAATGATATTCGATTTCAAGTTTATTATAAGTGAAATATTATTTATAACTGAAATATCTTCCACATAAGACCGCATTGACACTAGAAACGTGTGTGTCAAATTTGGTTCAAATAAAGGTATAACACCCATGCATATATTTCATCCGAATTGAAAATAAAATTTTTCCAAGACGAAATTATATGCTCACTACATTTCTGAATTTCTAAATGTTAAAAAATGTCTCGACCCGAAATAATACTGTGGACTTTATAGCAATGATAATGGGTTCGACTGATCAAATATTGCCAGAAAATGCGGATGTAAAATTGGATGGAAATTGATTCAGATTAAGACATGGTTTCCAAATTTCACTTCCATCCGACTTCAATCATAGTTTATTTGATTGAGCTAAATATTAATAGTTTGAAAGGGTATCAACAATTCGTCCCACCCGAAGTGTGTCCTCCCCTTACTGGTTTTAAGTTTTCTTTGTATTCTGTCCTAAAAGTCACATAAAAATCTACTTTACTTACCATGGAAAAACATTTTGCACGACCCACTCTAATATTACCGACCCACTAACCAAAAACCCACGAAAATATTTTCTACACTAACAAGACAAGATCCTCTAAAGCCGCGAAAAAAGGATATTTTCTTAAGGTTGTTTCTGCGCACAATTTCACAGTTTATGGTATTGTTTACATAGTTTCATTGTTCAAATCTTGTTGTTATTTTGTGCTTATGCTCTCTGAACCCAAAGATTTTAGTTCTTCTTCTTCGTCTTCTGCATCTAAGGCGCCTATGAACCTTATATCTCGGCATGTTAAAAATCTTCGTCGATTGGTCGTCATCATAGTTGTTGCTGCCTTATTCTCATAACGTTTATGACTGGCGCTAACACGGATTTTCGTTGTTCTAGGGAACTGTTTTGTTTCTTAGTTTGTTTTGTTTTCAGCTCTCTTGTATTTAGACCATAATAGAAAAGTCAAATGCTAAGAACAAAGGGCTTGGAAAATGCAAGGAGGAGTTGAGGATGAATTTACATTTGTTATGGCAGATTTTGAGTGGAATAATATCTTGTCTAGTGTTGAAAGGGTTGATGCTTGACATTGATGAGGGATGTTAATTAAAAGTGGCACACTTTATATTAGTGGATTTTTGATGATCATTGCCCTTGTAAATTTTTAAGATATTCGTCTGGGACACCATGAATTATATATGTTCACGATACGTAAGTCCACGTTTGTTTCAGTATTCTGAGCATTAAGTGACAATTTAAAAAAAAAAAGCCGAGGCATTTGTGACTTTTCAAATCGGGCTTGTATTGGTGCACAATTACCTTGAATTCGGATAAAGATATATATGGGTGCTATATCCAAATCTGAACCGACCTCGATAAAATTTAGCAAATATATTTCTGAGCTGTATTTGATATATTTCCCCAAATATTGTTGTCCCAGAGTGCATATTACGGCTGCTGAGGACAAAAATAACAAATCGGATGAACAATATATATGGGAGCTATATCCAAATCTGAACCGATCTTGATAAAATTTGGCAAAGATATTTCTGAGCTGTATTTCATATATTTCGCCGGACAACGTCGTTACGCAGTACATATTACGGCTGTGGACAACAAGTATAACAAATCGGATGAACAATGTATAGCTATATCTGAACTGATATTCACCAAATTTGACATACCTATTTCTAGACTCAATTTGGTCGTAAGTACCAAATCACATTCCATTTTGGCTAATATTACACGTTTGGTGCAAAATAAAAGGCAAATCGATCGAAGATACATATGGGAGCTACATGTAAAACTGAACCGATATCGATAAAATTTAGCAAAGGTATTTCTGAGCTGTGTGTGATGTACAGAGTGAGATGAAAAAACTGCAACCAACTTCAGACTACTGTCATTTCTGAGCCACTCATCCGACAGATGTTTAAATTATTCCATTTTCGAGGAAAATGTTATTCGTAATGGATTTCAGGTTTGATAGCGTGATTTGTTCATAATTGGCTGGAAAACCACAAGTGGCTATCGTTAGCACTCCATCATTTAAATGTGAATAAATCTTTTGTGTCTCGTACCATCGCTAGTTACCGTGATACTGATAGCGTAGCCCGACGTCAAGGAAGTGGACGGAATAAAATAGCAACATCGGCAGAAATGGTTCGAAAAGTAAAGAAGCGACTTGATCGAAACCCGCGTCGCAGTGGCCCATAAATGGCTCGTGAGCTGATCATATCGCAATATTCCATTCGGCAAATATTGAAAATTGAGCTCGGGATAAAGCCATTGAAATTCCAAAAAGTGCAAGAACTTACACCGCAACGGAAAGAAACTAGACTCAAAAGAGCTAAAGAGTTGCTTCGCTTGGCCGAAAGTTGTGAACTGCCGAATTTGTTTTTCTCCGATGAGAAAACATTCATTGTCCAGCAGTTTGTACTTGCCAAAGAGGTCAGCTGAAAATGTGAACCTTCTGTTGGCCACCAGAACTCAAGCGCCGGCCATGGTGATGGTCTGGGCCGCCATAGCATCAGAATCAAGTAAGCGCTTCGCTGGGAAAAGGGCCAAAATACCGCAGAGCAACATTCGGGCAGCATGTGACGGTTTCATTGGCCGTTTGAAGGCCATAATTCGTGCCAATGACCAATTCAAACAAATCTACACTTATTCTAAAATTTGATGCTATTTCCGACATTTTTTGGATTTCATTCAATAAAATTAAAAAAAAATGTAAGAATTGTGACGTTTGACTTTGTTGCAGTTTTTTATCTCACCCTGTACAGATATTTTGAGCCCTTATCCACATTTACAATGGTGTAAAGGGGAGTATTCAGTTTATGCAAATCATGGTTCAATTTTTTTATCTAATATCAACAAAAACAAAGAATCACCTCGTAAATTTTACTGCACATATTTGATTAAAACTTATATATTGAACATAGATTTTTTATTTAATAAATCTTGATCCTTTCAGCATTTATTTTATCCATGAAAATTCCTTGATATTATACTAACAACTAATTATAAAAGCTAATTATACTTAAAATTATTTTATGTAAATTTTATTTTTCATGCATTTTCCCATTTCTTCTTACTGCAAATTCGTTGAAATAGATATTTTCACAAATGGCTATCGGAATAAAAATCTTCGAAAGACACTGGACATTTCGTTTGCTACCTGTCGATTATTTAGCTGAAATGTATACGCTGTTACGATGATGGCTGCTGATGCCGCTGGCGGACATAGCGTCACCAAAAGGATTTATTGCACCGCGAGTTTAGGCAAATTTTGCAAATGAGTGCTGTAGCAGGTAGTAGAAGTTGCCACGAATATTGTTGTATATAAATATTAGACTTAGTAATGGCAGGACATCAGTCAACGTTTCACAGTCCTAGAAAAAACATCACCAGCAAAGAACACGAGAACAAGAGAAAAATATACAAAACAAACGAAATGTCGTCTGTAATGCATTACTATCCCATGCATCAATCATCCAAAGTGACAACAGGAGTTTATCCAACACCAGTTGTTGGCTACAATAATGTAAGTAGTTTTGGACGCACTCAGCAAATGGATTCAAATTTGCTCATGGTAATTTCCCCTCTCTTTTGCAGGTGATGTATCCACACAATCAACAGATCTATCCAACTGCCATGGACCAATCGTATGCCAGCAGCAATAGCCTCTCAAATGATGTAGAAATGCAACGTGTATCTTCGGATGAAAGTATACCACAATCGGAACCGCCACGTACCAAAATAAAGCGATCGCGTACAGCCTTTACCAGCTCCCAACTGGTGCAATTGGAAAGTGAATTTAAGCGCAACATGTATCTCTATCGTACGAGACGTATTGAGATAGCCCAGCGTTTATCCTTGTGTGAGAGACAAGTGAAAATCTGGTTTCAAAATCGTCGCATGAAACACAAAAAGGATATTCAAGGACCCCAGGAAACAAAGAGTGCTGCCAAAACATCTCAACCCCATAGCGAGCAGAATGAACACAAGGGTATTGTACAACGTCTAATGTCCTATTCTCAAGATCCCAATTTGCAACAGGCTGAAAAACGCTCATACAGTACTGCATTCCCTGCCAACAATGCCTCCCTGCCGACTTCAAAGAGCAAAGAAATGCAACCTCTGCCACCAAACGTAATAAGCACACCCCAAATTCCACAGCCATCATTTACACCTGATATAAATGAAATACTCGATCATTTATCCGAAAGTTCGCCGAGTAGCAGTAGTCAAAACTCCTCATGCTCGTCCCTGAATACATCAGCATCGTCCTACAATTTGGATATGGTCCTACAATCGATTAAACAAGATTTAGAAATGTCCGCTCAGGCTTGGTCTCGTAATCCTCAACATGGTCAACAATATCCGAGTGTACCAAATGCTGCTCCAACACCCATACCCTCAATGAATGTTAGCTGGGGTGAACCTTCCGCAAAATCAATGAAAATTAATCGCAGTCATTTGAATCCCTCGACTATGTACTACAGCTATCAAAATCCATCCCAATAGGTGGCAGATTTTATTGCTCCTTGTTTTAGTTCATAGTGAATAGTTGATATTAATTTAAAAACGTCATTTCATATTGACGATAATCATGAATGCCCCTCTCCTCTCTTCTCATATGTGACTTCGTCTTTAAAAGCAGTTCTAGTCTTAAGCCCTCTATTTTTAAGTTTATTTTTTCCTAATTTTAAACATATAATTTTAAATTATATTTTGTAATGTTGTGCATGTACCTCTCTGTCAATAGCAAGTATGTTTAAGTATGTATTCTAAGTTGTAGAAGTTGATGATAATAAATTTTGGAAAATTAATTGGTCAACCCGATTATAAATATTCACCATGAGAGATTCTTACAAGGAAGCAGGTACTCACTTCACGCATTCATTGGCTCCAGCATTTAATTGTGAATAAATATTTTGTGTCTCGTACCATCTACCGTTACCGTGATACTGGTAGCATGGGTCGACGTCAAGGAAGTAGACGGAAGGAAACAGCAACCTCAGCAGAAATGTTTCGAAAAGTAAAGAAGCGATTTGATCGAAAACCGCGTCGCAGGGGCCGAAAAATGGCTCGTAAGCTGAATATATCGCAATACTCCATTCGGCTAAAATTGAACAAGTAAAAAAGCAGTAAGTTCAGCCGGGCCGAACTTTGAATACCCTCCACCATTTGGAACGAATTAGGACCTACAAATCTATGTCTAGGGGTAAAGTACTCACAAAGAAATCCTTGTTAGATATCGTGGACCTATATAGACAATTCTCTTTCTACCCTCCACCATACATAGTATGGAGGGTATATTAAGTTCTTCATTCCGTTTGTAACTCATCGAAATAATCATTTTAGACCCAACAAAGTATATATATTCTTGATCAGGGTAAAATACTAAGTCGATTTAGCCCTGTCCGTCCGTCTGTTGTAATCACGCAACAGGCTAAACCAATTAAGATAGAAAGTTAAAATTTTGCCCAGATCACTCTCTTGTCTGCAGGCAGGTCAAGTTCGAAGATGGGCTATATCGGTTCACGATATCGTATAGCCCTCATATAACGGTACCCCCGATATCCAGTATTTTGATGATTTTAGCCACATGTTTCAATGGAATTGTATGAAATGTTACACAAGGGGTTCTTTGTGGGGGTTCCCCCGACAGGAATTTCTCTATATAGGTCCATGACATAGATTTGTCTATATAGGTCCACAATATCGTTTATCCCCCCCTATATATCGGCACCTTCCGAGAATTTTTAATGTATTTTATTTTTTGAAAATGTCCTAATTTGTTCCAAATGGTGGAGGATATTCAAAGTTCGGCCCGGCCGAACTTACTGCTTTTTTACTTGTTGATGCTATTTCCGACATTTTTTGCTTTCATTCAATAAAATTAAAGAAAACAAGTAAAACAAGTAAGCAAAGGCTACAGTCGAGCGGGGTCGACCGTTGAATACCCTACAACACTATAATAAACGATACAGTTTATATACGCGAGATACTCGAAAGAATTCCACAAGATATTGTGACAAAAATAAAAGAAAACCATCAGGTTTCGTTCTCCAATTAATCGAATAATAGCAACTTTAACTAATTTGCTCATTTCCAATTTATTGGAAGATGTTGCACGTAAATGGTCTTCCTAGATCTGGAACCAATATTTCCCAAAGGCCTATAATCTCTCAGAAGTGGCAAAAGATTAACATTTATTATTGGTTTTTGACTGAAACGCATCTATATGAGATACAGACATTTGACTATATTCTTCAGAAGTGTGTCTTTCCTGTATTTGTGAATTCTCCAAAAAGTCACTGGAATGGACCATTTCGTATTTTGTCTACAAAAGTTGGCAAACTCTTTCACACATTGAATATTTTTGGATGGCCATCCAAAACTGCTTGGCTTTTTGCAATGCCCGTAATTCCCATTCAAATGTGCGTGAGGATCGGGCAATAATTACGACCTGCTGATAATTTTGCAGTTTTTTTGTTCCATTTCAACCCCTAAATATATATGTCGATCATCTTCAAAAAGAGTAGGCTTCTATTCTGACCCTCATCTGATCCCGATGCAAAATTTCGTTAGGATCGGGCCATAAATGCGATCTGTATATGATATCCTGATATCCTAACTACTTAGTTTTGTTAGCTTTAGAAATATTACCAAATGTTTAATTCAAAATGAAAATATGCCAAAAATGTGACAAAATTGAAAAAAATATGAGAAAATGTTACAAAATCAATATTTTCGTCTTTAGAGAGATATTTTTATGCGATTTTTTAGACGTTGTTTCTTTCCTGCCAAGAAGCCATTCTGAATTAATGAGAACCTTCGAAATTAGTTCAGCCGTTCTCGACATATAAGAGATCTTTCAAGCATATCTTCTTTGATAGACATATATATCGCACATATTTTGCTATATATCCGATTTGTTGGATGTTAACATCAATGTAAAGATCAGGAGTAACCTTGTCATGGGTTTGTGATTTCGCCGGGATTTAAAATATTTGCGGTTTAATGAAAAATTTTGAATTTTTTCAACACAAAAGATATGGTCTATTTTACCCGCTAAATATTATCCTATGACCACCCAAATTGGTAGGCTTCTTCCTATTCTGACCCTAGCCCCACCTCCATTCTAAATTTCGTGAAGATAGGGCCATAATTGCGACCTGTAGAGTGATTACAAATTAACATGGACAGACGGACGGACGGACATACATAGCTAGATCGACTCAACTCGGGGAGATAGGAAGATCCATATATACTTTCCTATGTGGGAAATCAATATTTCGAGGTGTTACATAATTTTTGGCCCAATCAAACTTATAATACCCCCAACACATAGTGTTGTAGGGTATAAATATGACAAAATACTAAAAACTCTATATTAACATCATTATCGGCATATTTTTCTCCAGTTTTTTAGATTTTATACTTTTATGTCAGGAGGACATTCCGAATTGACAAAATTTGTCAAAATCGTCCCAGTCATTCTTAAGATATAAGCATTCTAACTACATCCCCTTCCTTCCCTTGTATATATTTCGCTATATATATCCGATATTTTTACTATCGGCATCTACGTAACGGTCAGAATTGACCTGTTCTATCTATTTGAGATTTCGCCGGGATTAAAAATATTCGCGGTTTAATAGAATATTTGAACACAAATGTTGTGGCCTATTTCACCCACTAAATATTACCCGATAACCATCAAAATTGGAAGGCTTCTGCCCAGCCCTAAGCTCTAGCTCCATGCTAACTTCCGCTTTGATTGGATTGGTGATTGCGACTTGTAGAGCAACTGCAAAGTCAGGAATTTTTTAAGTTTTTGCTCCATAGGGTTCTATTCTGACCCTAGCCCCACCTTCTTTCTAAATTTCGTAAAGATCGCACCCTAATTGCGACCTGTAGAGTGATTACAAATTAACATGGACAGACGGACATACATAGCTAGATCGACTCAGCTCTGCAAGATAGGAAGATCCATTTATACTTTCCTATGTGGGAAACCAATATTTCGAGGTGTTCCATAATTTTTGGCCCAATCAAACGTACAATACCCCCAATACATAGTGTTGTAGGGTATAAAAATGTTTGCCCAAAACCGAGAGTTCTTAATGAATTTTTGTGGGAAAGTACCAGAAGGAGTGGAAGGACGTAGCCCATCTTCGTTCTATATATAGTGTTGTCAAGGGTATTGGGACGTGTAAAGTTTTAAAAATAACGGATATTCGTTGCACATCTTCTAAGAGTTAGAATTATGTGATTCGGATCATTCGGACTTAGGTTGCAATGGATACACTTTCAATAATATTTGAAAATTTGATATAAATTTGACAAAATGTGCAAAATATGGACCACGCATGCAGCAGACATCTTGATCTTACAATGTCTCTCTCGAAACGCACTTTTTGCAGTATTTTTTTAAGGCCAATTCAAGTAAATATTTGCATAATTAGTACCAATTTACGGGTACCCAGACAAACCCAATATCAATATTGCACCGCACGTGTAAAGTAAGGAAATACTCATGGGATGGACTAGAATAAGAGAAGGTTCCTAGTGATCGGATAGTGTGAAAAAAACCATAGACCTAATAAATTGGCAGGTGTTCAACTGGGTTTGTACAACATAATATTATCTTCCACTGTGCTATGATAGGAACTGTAACTAGCCTTTATCCATTTCAGTAAGCTCTGGAAATAGGAAAATCGTTCGAAGAAAACAAACACAAAATTTTGTGAAGCTTAAACAATGTTTCAGAATCCATAGAGTTTTCCATCACATTTATTTAATCATCCTTCTTGTATCATTCCTTAAATATTAGGTTCATGTAGCGATTTTTATTAAGCTATGATTTCGATTTAACAAGCCCAACATCAGTGTCACTTAGCATATGTACCCAAGTCGTGGATTCCATTTTGAAATTGAACTGAACAGCTGGGAGAATCCAGGAAATATTTCATAGATAAGTGTCCCCAGATTTGCATATGCAGATTACATTTTACAACATAGTCGCGGATTTTTCTTTATTGGTTGGGATTTATTCGACGAATAAAGCTAATCCATCTTATATGACCGTTAACGTTGAAATATGGAATATGTGTGTGTGGTGTACTTAGGTAAATACTGCCTGCTTACCGTTAGAGTATTCATAAATCTTTTGGAAAACCCCAGGAAAACCCAGAAAACTTTTCTATCAGCCATGGTGCATTACCAGGGAAAAAGATTTTATGACACACATGTCATAAAACGTGTTTGCTGATCTAGGTATGTGAAACGCGTTTATGACATTAGCGGGGATGTACAAATTCCATTTGCAGGGCCGAAGATTACAGGTAAAGAAATCACGGATTGTAGTTTTGTTCGCTTTTGCAATGGTCATAGTATGGTACATAAAATTCCATCGAATTGGATGTGTTTTAACAAGAATCCTGTAAAATAAACCGAAGAAAAGCAATGATACAAAGACATAAAACTATAAAGACTGGACAAAATGCATATGGGCTTTAACTTTTCTATCAGATTATAGATGGCAGGCGAAATAACAGAAATGCATTAGCAATTTTATATATATGTTATTCCATACCGCCGAAAAATGGCGGAAATACGAGGAAAAAATATCAGGTATGATAGACATGGTCTCAAAAATCTATTCCAGAGCATTTCCTTGTATATTGAATCGATAAAATTAACAACAGCCCTTAAAAAGTGTCAGCTCTGTTAAATTATAACATAATGCTATGTCACGATATCGTGACATAACATATTTTTCCACAACCAACGCCATCTATTGAAGAAAAGTGAAAATGTAATGTCGCATCTTATTATATTATATGTCTTTGAATAATATGAAACATGTATGTTTTCAATTATAGATGGCGCTTCAAATTTTAATTACATTTTCTAAAGAAGGATAGAAAAGTTGTGATAATATCTTGATTTAGGCACATTTTTCAATGTTTTCACGACGCTTGTGAGTTCAACTATAATCCATGATAGAACATCGGAAACAGTGGGCACTCTTTAAATCAAAAAGGTTTTCTCTTAAAGACTATTTTGAGAATTTTAATATTCATTCAAGAACTCTTGTGCTATAGAGGCTGAACTCTGAGATGTTTCTATTCTTAAGCAATATTTGTAAGTCATATAGAATGTTCGTTCAAGAAATATTAAATAAGACATGTAATATACATAACAGAATGAAAACGTTAGTGGTAATCAATACAACAACAATCAAAAGAAGATGTGTCGATAAAGCCATCTCCTTGAGCTGACAAGATATTACACGTTACGCGTCTATGGTCTGCGAACAGACTACACAATGTATAGCCACGACAAGTGTTACTATATTAGACCGGCAGATGGCGCAACAACAGCTTCATATTTCCTCAAAGATTACATAATGTATACATAAACAAAAGTGTTATTTTCATTTCTCACCAGAGAGCGCCATATCGACTTGGAATTATTATTATATACAGTGGGCCACGTATATAAACACATTCTATATAAAAAACGGATATAAGAACTTTTGTCAAAACACAATGTCAATTGTATAGCCTTCACCGTGAAAAGGAGCATATATTAACTTTGTCATTACGTTTGTAACATTATTTGACGAAAAGCTTAAAAATTTGGCACACCGATTTGTTTTGTGTCTATAATGGTTGGTATTGAAAATCGGTATTTTAATGATTTTCGCCACATTTTGTCACAGATTTGATAAAAAAAAAAAAATTGTGTCCCCCATATAACGCTTGCTCCTGATATTAGGTATTTTTATACCCTCCACCTGGAAAAGGTGTGTATATTATCTCAATATTCGTCGTAGACTATCCCTAAATATTCGTCGTAGACCCCATATATATTCACGATCACCATAAAATTCTAAATCGATTTAACAATGCCCGTCTGTCTGTCTATTGAACTCACGATACAGCCCACATAGCTTCACAATTTGGCAGAACAATTTGTTTTTTTTTTGTCAAGGATGGTTTGTATTGAAAACGAGATACATCTGTCCAAGCTTTGATATAGCCGCCATATATACCATATATCCTCCCGATATTCGGTATTTTAATGATTTTCGGCACTTTTTTCCATGGATTTGTCTAAAAATTGGTATGTGTACATCATAATAGGTTGTAGTTTCACTGGCGGAACATTGTATGTATAGGTCCATATGTTCGTATAGCCTACATATAACAGCACCTCCCGATGTTCGTTATTTTCATGATTTTTCCAAAATTTTCAACGAATTTGTCTAAAAATTGGTTTTTCTAGGTCATAATTGGTTCTAGCTCCGCTGGCGGAAATTTGTGTGTGTAGGTCCACGTTTTCGTATAGCCCCCATATAACGGTACCTCCCGATATTTAGTATTCTTATGATTTTGTCACTTTATTCACGGATTTGTCTAAAAATTGGTATTTGTAGTTCATAATGGGTTCTAGCTCCAGTGGCAGAAAATTTAATATCTAGGTTTATGTTTTCCTATAGCCGCCATATAATGGTACCCACTGATATTCGGTATGTTAATAATCCTTGCCACATTTACCCACTGAATTTTTTTAAATTTGCATAAATTTGTCTAAATGGTCACCCTCTTTGGTATGGCCCCCCATCTAACGGATGCCTTTATGCCTTTATTAAGTTTAACTGCTTCGGTCTTACTGGTATTTGTAGTTTAAAGGGGAACACGATTGAATTACGATACTTCTAGATAAAAATGATTTTCTTTACCGAATGGTGGAGGTTATTAAAAGTTCGACCCGTTGTAGACACATTTTTCACGGATTTGTCAAAAAAATGATATTTCTATTTCGCAATGGGTTCTAGTTCGGGTAACAGAACATTGAATATATATGTTCATATTTTCGTGTAGCCCTCATACAACGGTACTTGTCGATATTCGATATTTATTTTATTTTTCGAAAAAATGGTATTTGTTGTTCGCAATGGGTTCCAGCTCCGGTGGTGGAACACTCTACATATGAGTCCACATTTTCATATAGCCCCCATTTAACGGTTCGGTATTTTTTAGTATTTTTTAGTCACATTTTTTACGGATTTGTCCAAAAATTGGCATTTGTAATTCGTTATAAATATTCGTAATAAATATAACATATGTCAATTTTAATATGTACGTTTTCGGAATACCTTTTCTGGTACCAAAATTCTTTTGTAATCCTATTTGGGGAATTCTTGTTTGAAGGTAAAGTTCGTATGTATTTCTATACCCTACAACACTATGTGTTGGGGGTATTATAAGTTTGATTGGGCCAAAAATTATGTAACACCTCGAAATATTGATTTCCCACATAGGAAAGTATATATGGATCTTCCTATCTCGCCGAGTTGAGTCGATCTAGCAATGTATGCCCATCCGTCCGTCTGTCCATGTTAATTTGTAATCACTCTACAGGTCGCAATTATGGTCCGATCTTCACGAAATTTAGAATGGAGGTGGGGCTAGGGTCAGAATAGAAGCCTATTTCTTTTGGAGTGATCGCATAATATTTAGGGGTCGAAATGGACCAAAAACTGAAAAAATGTCGGATTTTGCAGTAGCTATACAGGTCGCAATTATAGACCAATCGACGCGGAACTTCGCTTGTAGCTAGAGTTTAGAAGCCTACCAATTTGGGTGGTCATCGGATAATATTTAGTGGGTAAAATAGAACATATCTTTTGTGTTGAAAAATTCAAAATTTTTCATTAAACCGCGAATATTTTAAATCCCGGCGAAATCACAAAGCCATGACAAGGTTAATTCTGATCTTTACATTGATGTTAACATCCAGCAAATCGGATATATAGCAAAATATGTGCGATATATATGTCTATCAAAGAAGATATGCTTGAAAGATCTCTTATATGTCGAGAACGGCTGAACTGATTTCGACAGTTCTCATTAATTCAGAATGGCCTCTTGGCAGGAAAGAAAAAACGTCTAAAAAATCGCATAAAAATATCTCTCTAAAGATGAAAATATTGATTTTGTAAAATTTTCTCATATTTTTTTAATTTTGTCATATTTTTGGCATATTTTCATTTTGAATTAAACATTTGGTAATATTTCTAAAGCTAACAAAACTAAGTAGATAGGATATCAGGATATCATATACAGGTCGCATTTATGGCCAGATCCTTACGAAATTTTGCATGGGGATAAGATGAGGGTCAGAATAGAAGCCTACTCTTTTTGGAGATGATCGCCATATATTTAGGGGTTGAAATGGACCAAAAAACTGCAAAATTGTCGGCAGGTCGTAATTATCGCCCGATCCTCACGCACATTTGAATGGGGGTTACCGCACATTGCGAAAGCCAAGCAGTTTCGGACGGCCATCCAAAAATATTCAATGTGTGAAATAGTTTGCCAACTTTTGTAGACAAAATACGAAAAGGTCCATTCCAGTGACTTTTTGGAGAATTCACAAATATAGGAAAGACGCACTTCTGACTATTTCGTTGAAGAATATAGTCAAATGTCTCTATCTCATATAGATGCGTTTCAGTCAAAAACCAATAATAAATGTTAATATTTTGCCACTTCTGAGAGATTATAGGTCTTTGGGAAATATTGGTTCCAGATCTAGGAAGACCATTTAAGTGCAACATCTACTAATAAATTGGAAATAAGCAAATTCGTTTAAGTTGCTATTATTCGAAAATTAGAAAACGAAACCTGATGGTTTTCTTTAATTATTTGTCACAATTTCTTGTGGAATTCTGTCGAGTATTTCGCCTATATAAACTGTATGGTTTATTATAGTGTTGTAGGGTATTCAACGGTCGGCCCCGCTCGACTGTAGCCTTTGCTTATTTGTTGTATGTATTTTTGATCAGAGTAAAATTCTATATCGATTCAACTTTTTTCGACTGCATGTCGACGTCAATGTAAAGGTAAGAAAGGGCATTGAGTGTATGAGATTTTTGGCGAGAAGAGTCTTTCAAAATCACAAGCTATATATTTCACCAGCCATGTATTACATCGGATAATAGTGCATACAAATAATTAAATGTAGCAAAAAATATTTAAAATTCATATTTTTATGCGGGTTTGAAGATTTTATCCTTTTCGGCTAAGAGACCACTCCTAATTGAGGCGAAATCTGTCCACCCTCCTGAGTTATAAACGTAGTTACCAACATCACATTTTTATTTATATGTCAAAAACCGACTAATACGTTCAACTTCATTCAAAGCCAAATTCACTAATAAAATCGACAAAATGCCGAGGCAGGCTTTCATTCCGGAGCAATATTATGTCATGTGAAAAGTATCTTATTAGAAACACTTCCAAAAACTGCTGTAATTCATACTCATCAACGGGAAGTTTTCGTCTATTTTCCCTCCAGTAAATTAAGGTCATTAGTCTAACAATGCTAGGCCTCAACCAACATCTCAGTTGGTGGACACCAACTAGAAGTCGCTACAGAGACTTAAGTCAGTCAATGAAAAGTGCAAGAACAATACTGGCTATCGTCGTGGCGATCACTGTCTTGTCTGCTTTTCCTGTCTCCGTAACCATCATTTGTATAGACGCGGCTAGGTGACAAAACAAACAGACATATTTTCACACCTATATTGTAATGTGGACAAACTGGTCAATTCTTCGTCAATGTCTACGCCCATTGAAGCAACGGGACAATTGTTTTGTAAATGAAAAGACTTGTCGACTATGAGGCGATGTTCAATACGGCTTTTTGCGATTTTAAGTTTTAGAAGTCATTGTATGTGCTAGTAATATTACGAACATAATGGTGTATCGTCATATTACTCTTTGGTCATGTAATGTTGCTTTAATATAGTTGTGAATTTAGAACAAGTAAAAAAGCAGTAAGTTCGGCCCGGGCCGAACTTTGAATACCCTCAACCATTTGGAACGAATTAGAAAATTTTCAAAAAAATAAAATCCATTAAAAATTCTTTTAAAATCTTTAAAATTTCTAATATAGGAAGGTGCCGATATATGGGGGATATACGATATTGTGGACCTATATAGACAATTCCGTTTCAGGGGTAAAGTGCTCACAATAAACCCCTTGTGTACAAAGAACCCCTTGTGACCATTCCGTTGAAAAATATGGCTAAAAACATCAAAATACCGAATATCGGGGGTACTGTTATATGAGGGCTATACGATATCGTGGACCTATATAGATAATTCTCTGCCGATGTATAAAGTACCCACAAGGAACTCCATGTGTGGATTTTCAGACAATTCCGATGAAAAATTTGGGTAAAATCATAAAAATACCGAATATCGGGGGTGCCGTTATATGGGGGATAACGATATCGTGGACCTGTATAGACAATTCTCTCTCAGGGGGTGATGTACTCACATGGAACTACTTGTGTGGATTTTCAGACAATTCCATTGAAAAATGTGGCTAACTTCATCAAAATACCGAATATCGGGGTACCGTTATATGGGGGCTATACGATATCGTGGACCGATATAGCCCATCTTCGAACTTGACTTGCCTGCAGACAAAAGAGAGATCTGTGCTTCCTATCTTAATTCGTTTAGACTTTAGCGTGATTACAACAGACGGACAGACGGACGGACAGGGCAAAATCGTCTTAGAATTTTACCCTGATCAAGAATTGATATACATTGTTGGGTCTAAAATGATTATTTCGATGAGTTACAAACGGAATGACGAACTTAATATACCCTCCATACTTTTTTTGGTGGAGGGTATAAAAACGGTGATTTCATACACCAATAGGAGTGGAGAAAGCGGAATATATATTATTTATGGCACTGGGAAGTTCACGAAATTTTCGACCAAATTAAATTTGTAAAATTTTGAATATTTTTACGAAACGTAATTCCAAACCACGTATTATAGTTAAGGCCTTCATAATTGTAAAAAAATCAGATGCAGCTTAATATGCCACTTGACGTGCCTTAACAGAAGTGGAACTATTGTTAAAATTATTTGAAATATAACCAATAAGGATAGAGCATGAGTGGGGTGGAGCCGACCAAATGATACTCTTCACCACTATGTATATTTAGCAGACATACCCGTAACAAATATACACTTATATTTGGAATGGTTTTAATCATGATTATTATAGAATGTGTATTACGATTTTAGAGTGGTACAACTTTGAAATCGAAGGGACAAGCATCTGTTAGTCTTATGTCTTTATCTCTATAGTGCACATAAAGGTAGAGTTTATTTTCGTCGGATGCTTCAAAATTCAATCTTGGGACATAATTTACATCAAAATTTATAGAGCACTTATAACGGAATTTGTGCCATGGCGGAATCTATTGCTTTAGCAATTTTCGTGAACTTCCTGGTACCTGATTGTTTCTATTTCGTTTTATCCAAAGCAATTGGTGTCGTACTCCAAGTTTTTCTTAAAGCAACATTGCATGACCAAAACGTAATATGGCGAGACACGATCATGTTCCTTACATTACTAGCACATATACTGTCTTCCAAAATTGGAAATCTCAAAAGAGCGGTATTAAACAACATTTCAAATGCGACCAGTCATTTCATTAACGAAACCATTATTCCGATACTTCAATGGGCGTAGGCATTGACGAAGATTGTGCCAGTTTGTCTACATCACAATATAAGAGTGAAAATATGTCTATTTGTTTTGTCACCTAGCCACGTCTATACAAATTATTGCTACGATGACAGGGAAAACAGACACGACAGTGACCGTGACGACGATTGCCAGTATTGTTCTTGCTTTCTGCATTGACATCCTTTAGCCTCTGTAGCGACTCCTAGCTGGAGTCCATTCACTGAATTGTTGGTTGAGGCTTTGTATTGTTAGTCTTATGATCTTAATTTGCTGGAGGGAAAATATACCAAAAATTGTTATTCAAAAATATGAATTACAGCAATATTTACAAATGAAAAATATGGTTTTAGAAGTGTTTCTAACACGACACTTTGTGCATGACATAACATAGCTCCTGACTGATAATAATATGGTGCTTATACCGTCGCAATTCAATTTGGCTTAGCGTTCCCATGGCTTTAATACACCCACCAGAATATTTTCGCGATAATATTCGGCATTTATTCTGATGCCAGGGTCGATTAATACGAGCAGAGAGCGACCATCGGCTGTTATGGCGGTCCACACCAATACCATGACCGGCGCTTGAGTTCGGTTGGCGAACTGAAGGTGCACATTTTCAGCTGACCTCTTTGGCAAGTAAACACAATCATTTTGTTTGTTTACAATCTGCTGGACGGCGAATGTTTTCTCATCGGCAGTTTACCACTTTCGGCCAAGCGAAACAATTCTTTAGCTCTTTTGAGTCCATTTTCTTCCTGTTGCGGTGTAAGTTCCTGCACTTTTTGGAATTTCAGTGCCATTACTCCGAGTTAATATTTGCAGAATGGAATATTGCTGCGACGCGGGTTTCGATCAAGTCGCTTCTTTACTTTTCGAACCATTTCTGCTGATGGTGCTGTTTTATTCGTCCACTTCTTTGACGTCGGGCTACGCTACCAGTATCATGGTAACGAGCGATGGTACGAGACATAAAAGATTTACTCACATTTAAGTGCTCTAACGAGCCACTTGTGGTTTTCCAGTCAAATATAAAGAAATCACACTATCACGCTTGAATTCCATCACCAATAACTTTGTTTCTGGGAAAATCTTACCAAAATGCTTTTGTACGCTTGTATACAATATAATGAGCTGTCAGTGGAATAATTATAATAGCTGTCGGACGAGTGGCTTATAAATGTCAGCAGTCTGAAGTTGGTTGCAGTTTTTTCATATCACCCTGTATTTGTTTTTTTGTTCAATTTAAATTTTTTGTTGTTGCAAAAGGCAACGTTTGTTTATTATTGGAGAATTATGGCAATGTGTACCAGGGCATAGGGCAGAGAATACCTAGGTCTCGGAAAGAGCCACCAATCCTCATCAGTTCCCTTGTTTTTATACCCTACACCACAAGGTGGTCAGGGTATTATGTCTTTGTGCATTTGTTTGTAACAGGCAAAAGGAAACGAGATAGACCCATAGTTCCTTTTGATGATCTGCATAGAATCACTTTCTGAGTTGATTTATGCATGTCAGTCCGTCCGTCCGTCCGTCTGTCCATGTATTCTTGTGAACAAAATGCAGGTCGCATTTATTATCCGATTGAGATTAAATTTCGCAAACAACATTTGTTTGGAAAAAGGACGAACCCTATTGAAATTGGAGATAATCGGTAAAAATTTAGATATAGCTCCCATATATATTTTCGTCCGATTTGCCTTTAATTGTGCACCAAACGTGTAATATCAGCCCGAATAGTATGGAATTTTGCACATACAAAAAAATTAGGCCTGAAAATAAGTATGCCAAATATTATCGAAATCGGTTCAGATATAGCTATAGTTCCCATATATATTGTTCATCTGATTTGTTATTTTTGTCCTCCGCAGCCGTAATATGCACTCTGTAACAACAATATTCAGGGATATATATCAAATGCAGCTCAGAAATACCTTTGCTAAATTTTATCGAGATCGGTTCAGATTTGGATATAGCTCCCATATATAACTTCGTCCGATTTACATTTGATTGTGCACCAAACGTCTAATATCTGTCCAAATGGGATGGAATTTGGCACATACGACCGAGTTTAGTCTAGAAGGTAGTATGCCAAATTTGGTGAAGATCGGTTCAGATATAGTTATAGCTCCCATATATATTGTTCATCCGATTTATTGTACTTGTTACCCACAGCCGTAATATGCATTCCGTAACAACGATATTCAGGGAAATATATCAAATACAGCTCAGAAATATGTTTTCCAAATTTTATCGAGATCGGTTCAGATTTGGATATAGTTCCCATATATATATTTATCCGATTTCAAATTAATTTCGCACCAAATGGGCAATACAAATCCGAATTTAAAAGATACAAATGCTTCGGCATATTTAGACCTTTGAATTTTAAATTATAATTATAATCATAGCGTGTATGATTGAATTCTCCTATAAAAACTTTTAATTATTAAGTGGAGCTCAACTAAATTAGCAAAGTGGTGTAGGGTATCATAAAATCGTCCCCGCCCGACTTTAGGATTTTCTTTACTGGTTTTGTCTGGCATATTCTTCTCATGAGTTATTTTAAACATAACTCCTATGATAAAAAAAATATATTACCCAAGTGACGAGATCAATAGAAGAGGACCCAAGAATTATATTAAACTAAAATTCTTTGAGAAAATCTTCTAAATCTTACAAATTTTTTTAAACAAAAAAAATTTTGATCCATGCAATCGCGCAATAATTGCGATCTGTACAGTGATTACAATTTAACATTTACAGGCATACGGGCGACATACATAGCTAGATCGACTCAGCTCGACGAGATAGGACGATCAGTATGTCGTTTCCTATGTGCAGGATCAATGTTTCGAGGTGTAACATAATTTTTAGCCCAATCAAACTCATAATGCTCCCAACAAATAGTGTTGTAGGGTATACAAGTTCAGTGTTCTTTATCTTCGCGATCGCTCTATACCAATGGTACAACATTAAACTGTATTTTAAGAAAAAAGTACCTATATCCAAACATTCGGAGTTGTAGCTTTTGCGATCGTCATATGCGACTGAAAAATATTTTGCAATATATATGATTACATTTCGTCCAAAATTGCAAACATACAACTTTTTCATAACCCAATCCACCAGCTATGACCTCACAAAGCAAAATTGTACACACAATTCCAAGTGATACCACATTTAGTGAATTTTCGCGCATTTTCTCCCAATATCAAATTTAGTTTATTCCATAACCACAACTTTATTTCTACCCAATCCACAAAAGTAAATCCAATACCAAAATTTCAAATTTCCAGCTACCCCCTTCACCTAAACTAAAATATACCAAATTTAGTACAATCTAACATAAGTTTAGACATTTTAGTACACTCACCAGTCCTTATCCCTAAAACACCATCATTGATCTACATGCTAAATTTCAAGATTCTATCTTCAGTCTTTTCGCCCTACACCACATAGTGATAAGGGTATTATGTCTTTGTGCATTTGTTTGTAACATGAAGAAGGAAGTGACGTAGATCCATAGTTACTTTTGAGGATATTCATAGAAGTACTTTCTGAGTCGATTTATGCATGTCAGTCCGTCCGCCCGACCATGTATTTTAAAATGCATTTATTATCCGATTGAGATGAAATTTTGGAAACGATATTTGTTTGGTCCAATGACGAATCCTATTATCAACCGATTTCGGGATAATTGTGCATCAAATGGCAAATATAAGTCCAAACTACCTGCTTTTCGGTACATCCCACCGAATTCAGTCCAGCAGCAAGTTAATCAAATTGGAGAAAATTGGTTCAGATATTGCTATAGCTCTCATACATATGTCTCGTCCGATTTGGTGTCTAAGTCCCTCACATATATATCCCAAATCCGATTTCAAGTTTATTGTACAAACAAGTAAGCAAAGGCTATAGTCGTGCGGAGCCGACCATGTGATACCCTACAACACTACAATATGTTCGAAGTCCCCTTATATCCAAATCCATTTTGGAAGATTTCGTTTTTAAAATAATGTCAAAGAGCCCTGCTTAGAGGTTACCCTTACTTTTTTGACCCGGAAAATTTGTTCATATATTTATGCACTCAGTAGTATTTTTAAGTATTCAAAACAATTTCACACGAAAATTGTGGTCCATTTTATAGCTAAATACAATCCAATGGTCATCCAAAATGCTAGACTTCTTCTCTGTCCTTAAATCTCTTCTGATGCGAAATCCCGTGTCGATTAGTTTTAAATTTTGGCCTATAGAGCGACTACAAAGTTAGAAACGTTTTTTTTCGTCCATTTGAACCTCTAAATTTACATCTTAAGAACAATAGGCTTTAATTCTGACCCTAACCCTACCCCCATGCAAAATTTCGTGAGCATCGGACTATAATTGCGAAATGCATATAATACCCTCAAAACGTAGTGATGGGGGGTGTAAAAATTTAGAAAAATTACAATTAAAAATGTAAGTCAAATTGAAAAAATCGCGATAAGAAATATGACAAAAATTGAAAAAAAATAAAAAAAGATATTCAGTTTTTATTGGTATATTTTTCCGCGAATTTCTTAGATCTTATACTTTTCTACCAAGAGACTATTCCAAATTGATGGGATTGTGAAAATCGGCCCAGCGGTTCTTGATTTATAAGCGGAGTAAATAATATCAATTCTTTTAATTATATATAGTGCCTATTATATATAGTGCCTATTATATATAGTGCCTATTTTCTATATATCCGATTTCTTGGCTATTAGCATCACTGCAATGGCCAGAAGTGATGTTTTAATGTATTTGTGATTTGGCTGGGATTAAAAATATTCGCGGTTTAGTGGAAATTTTTCTATTTTCTTTCGTAAAAGTGAGGGTCTATTTTACCCGCTAATTATTGTCCGATGGCCGCCCAAATTTATAGGTTTCTGCCCAGTCCTAAACTCTAACTCCATGTCTAACTAACCGATTGGGTCATAATTGTGGCCTGTAGAGCAACTGCAAAATCAAGAAAATTTTCTGTTTTTGTTCCATTTCAACCCCTAAATATCGTGCGATCATCGCCAAAAACAATAGGATTTTATTCCTTAACCCCACCTACATTTTCATTTTAATGAGGATCGGTTCATAATTGCGACCTGTATAGTGATTACAAATTAACATGAACAGACGGACGGACATACATAGCTAGATCGACTCATCTCGGCGAGATAGGAAGATATATACTTTCCTATGTGGTAAACCAATATTTCGAGGTATTACATAATTTTTGGCCTAATCAAACTTATAATACCCCCAACACGTAGTGTTGTAGGGTATAATAATGGCCAATATCAGCCCAAATGTAGGGAATTTCGGGACGTACGTTTCCATTTAATTTTTATACCCTACAACACTATGTGTTGGGGGTATTATAAGTTTGATTGGGACAAAAATTATGTAACACCTCGAAATATTGGTTTCCCATATAGGAAAGTATATATGGATCTTCCTAGCTCGTTGAGTTGAGTCGATCTCCGTCCGTCCGTCCGTCTGTCCATGTTAATTTGTAATCACTCTACAGGTCGCAATTATGATCCGATCTTCACGAAATTTAGAATGTAGGTGGGGCTTGGACCAGAATAGAACCCTATTGCTTTTGGAGATGATCGCCAATTGTTGTTACAGGTCGCAATTATAGACCAATCGAATTTCGCATGAAGCTGGAGTTTAGGGAGGGGAAGAAGCCTTCCAATTTGGGTGGTCATCGGATAATACTTAGCGGGTAAAATAGACCATATCTTTTGTGTTGAAAAAATTCAAAATTTTTCATTAAACCGTGAATATTTTAAATCCCTGCGAAATCACAAAGCCATCACAAGGTTACTTCTGACCTTTACATTGGTGTTAACATCCAACAAATCGGATATATAGCAAAATATGTGCGATATATATGTCTATCAAAGAAGATATGCTTGAAAGATCTCTTATATGTCGAGAACGGCTGAACTGATTTCGACAGTTCTCATTAATTCAGAATGGCGTCTTGGCAGGAAGCAAAAAACGTCTAAAAAAATCGCATAAAAATATCTTTCTAAAGATGAAAATATTGATTTTGTAACATTTTCTGATATTTTTTCAATTTTGTCATATTTTTGGCATATTTTCATTTTGAATTAAACATTTGGTAATATTTCTACAGCTAACAAAACTAAGTAGTTGGGATATCAGGATATCATATACAGATCGCATTTATGGCCCGATCCTTACGAAATTTTGCATGGGGATAAGATGAGGGTCAGAATAGAAGCTTACTCTTTTTGGAGATGATCGCCAAATATTTAGGGGTTGAAATGGACCAAAAAACTGCAAAATTGTCGGCAGGTCGTAATTATCGCCCGATCCTCACGCACATTTGAATGGGGGTTGCCGCACATTGCAAAAGCCAGCCAGTTTCTAATGGCCATCCATAAATATTCAACGTGTGATATAGTTTGCCAACTTTTGTAGACAAAATACGAAAATGTCCATTCCAGAGACTTTTTGGAGACTTCACAAATACAGGAAAGACGCACTTCTGACTACTTCGTTGAAGAATATAGTCAAATGTCTGTATCTCATATAGATGCGTTTCAGTCAAAAACCAATAATAAATGTTAATCTTTTGCCACTTCTGAGAGATTATAGGTCTTTGGGAAATATTGGTTCCAGATCTAGGAAGACCATTTACGTGCAACATCTACCAATAAATTGGAAATGAGCAAATTAGTTTAAGTTGTTATTTTTCGAAAATTAGAGAACGAAACCTGATGATTTTCTTTAATTATTTGTCACAATATCTTGTGGAATTCTGTCGAGTATTTCGTCTATATAAACTGTATGGTTTATTATAATGTTGTAGGGTATTCAACGGTCGGCCCCGCTCGACTGTAGCTTTTGCTTACTTGTTTTCAATATAATCCTTCTCCAAGTAATATCATGCACTCTATAGTAAACTTTAATTGCTTTAAAGCCAAATGTTGATAGGTGGTATGATCTACTTGAAATAAATTCTTTTGTTACGGGAGCTCTACCAAATATGCATAGTGGTGTAGGGTATCATATAGTCGGATTGAGAATTAGTTAAATTTTGACTAACGGTATCTTAAGAATGGAAACATATCATGATTTTCTTTGTAAAGCAAATACCAAAACTAATTTCTATAGGAATATACATTATTGAAATGAATTTTTTGACTGGACTTGTAATACACATAGACTAGCCTCGCGTGTCGAAATAAAAAAACCTTTTTGTAGTATAATTTGCTGTCCGCCATTCTTCTGTGCATAAACTGATCTTTAACTCTGACGATGGCATGGCGAGCCGTTGCCACAAAAATATGGCTAGACATTTGAAGGCTGCGAATTGAAGGACAAAACATATTTATTTTCTGCTCATCCTAAGTGTGAACAGTTGTGTGTCATTCTGTTGATCTGTCGCTAGATTTTGTCAATATGTACAGGGGTATTTTGTCGTTGTCCAAGAGTTTCTGATGGTCTTAACTATGCCGATTTATGCATTTATACTGTCTTTGTACGCACTTTCAGCACTTTGGACTTTATTTTGTTCAAGAAAGAACTCTACTAAATTTGTTTTTATAGGTTCAGTTATGGTTTTTACACCGAATGTGTAGTATTTTGTAATTATTTTGTGAATGCTAAATGTTTCTGAATTGTTAAGTATTTAGTCATCGCTATAAGAAAAAAATGTTAATTAGATTTTATGGGTAGTAGTAGTTAACTTATAATGTCCTTCAATATTGGGGAAAGAACCTCGGCTTTTCACTAATTTGTAGTCTAACGTTAACAATTGTTTCTGCGGAGAAAAAAAGAAATAGAATCGAAAATATATCTCTAATAAATCGCTTTTGAAATTGGGATTTTGACTAGGGACATTTGCCCAACATTTATGCACTCCGTCGAGCAGTTAGTTGTTGTAGTCCATTTACAGCTAAGTATTATCCAATGGACATCCAAAATGCTAGAATTCTTCCCTGTCCTTAACTCTCTTCTCAGGCGTGTCGACTGGCTTCAATTGTGTGATCGGAAAAACATTTCTGTTTTTGGTTAATTTGAACCTCAAAATATTTTGCAATCATCTCTAAAAGCAAGAAGCCCCTCTGTATCTCCAAATTTAGACTTATCTATATGATTTGCTTGTCTACGATATTTGGCTATATTCGTCAACGAAATCAGCATAAAAAAGCCAGAAGTTCGTCTTTTGTGTATTTCGGATATCGCCTGTAAGTAACGCTGGTATTTTTTTCACACAAAGTCCTAACCTCTAAATTTATGCGAGATTTCGTGTCCTTTGGTTTCTATTTGAGACCTTTATAACGGCTGCAAAATCAGGAAAATTTTTAGTTGTTGGTCCATTTCAACCCCCTAATATATTGCGGACATCTTTGAAAACAATAGACCTAGCCCTTCTGAGCCCAACCCTACCCTTGTGAAAATTTTCGTGAGGATCGGACGATATTTGCAATACTTATATAATATCCCCAACCTGTGTTGTAAGGTGAAAAAATAAAAAAAGTCAATTTGAAAAAATCGCATGCTATAAAACATCCCCTTCCTTTGTATATACACATTGTATATGTTTCGCTATATAGAACCGATATATTTACTATCGGTATCTACGTAACGGTCAGAATTGACCTATTCGTCTATTTGTGTTTTCGCCGGGATTAAAAATATTCGCGGTTTAATGGAAAATTTGACTATTATTTAACACAAATGTTGTGGCCTATTTCACCCACTAAATATTAACCGATGACCATCAAAATTGGAAGGCTTCTGCCCAGCCCTAAGCTCTAGCCCCACGCTAACTTCCGCTTTGATTGTTCTATAATTGCAACCTGTAGAGCAACTGCAAAATCAGGAGTTTTTTCAGTTTATGGTCCATTTCAACCCCTAAATATTATGCGATCATCTCCAAAAGAAATAGGGTTCTATTCTGACCCTATCCCCACCTGAATTCTAAATTTCGTGAAGATAGGGTCATAATTGCGACCTGTAGAGTGATTACAAATTAACATGGACAGACAGACGGACGGACGGACATACATAGCTAGATCGACTCAGCTCGGCGAGATAAGAAAATCCATATATACTTTCCTATGTGAGAAACCAATATTTCGTGGTGTTACATAATTTTTGGCCCAATCAAACATATAATACCCCCAACACATAGTGTTGTAGGGTTTAAAAACATTAAGTTTGGCCGGACAAAATTTCAATACCCAAATAAAAGTTTAAAATGCAATAAAGTCGTTGAAACCGTTATATGGATAAATAAAAGAATAGGATATGTAATAGAATATATCTATTTCTATTCTTAAACACTTAATTCAATAATGCTAAAATGTGGCTAGGATCATCAAATTACCAAATATCGGTACCGTTACATGAAAAACTTGGACCAATATGGTCAATGTTTTGACACCGGTTGTAGAACCCATTATAAACTATAAATACCAATTTCGAAAAAATCTGATTGGAAATGTAACATATATTGTAAACATTCCGAAAAAATGCCGGTGCCGTTATATGGGGGCTATAGTAAAACTTGGATCTATACAGACTACCAGAGGTAGAACCCGTCATGAACTCTTAATACCAAAATTGAAACAGTTCCGTTGAAAATGGGGCAAAAAACGTTAAATAGCAGAATTTGAAGAAGTACCGTTATATAGGGGCTGTAGGAAAACTTGACACTATAAATAATGTTCTGACAAAGGAGGTAGAACCTATTAAAACTTTAAGTACTTAATTTTTTTTAAAAATTCCGTTAGAAAATGTGTCTGTAATATGGGACCAGCACGAAATCGTGGGCTCATATATGTATATAGGAGCTATATCCAAATCTTAACCGTTTTCGATAAAATTTGGCAAAGGTACTTCTGAGCTTTGTATTGTTGTCGAATGCATATTACAAATGTGAAGGACTTAGGACTGGGAGCTATAGTTATATCTGAACCGATTTTCTCCAAATTTGATTTACTTGCTTTTAGACGCAACTCGGTGGGATGTACTAAAATACAGGTCATTTGGACCGATATTAGCCATTTGGTGCACAATTGACGCAAAATTAGTTGAACATATATGGTAGCAAAATTTCATCTCATTCGAATAATAAATGCGACCCTCATTTTTTTCACAAGAAAACATGGACGGACGGACGGATAGACGGACTGACATTCATAAATCGACTCAGAAAGTGATTCTATGAAGATTCTCAAAAGTAACTATGCGCCTATCTCGCTTCCTTCTCTATCTAAAAACAAATGCACAAAGACATAATACCTTTACCACTATGTGGTGTAGGGCATACAAACGGAATGACATGTCTTCTCCATATCTTTAATGGAGGGTATAATAATGAAAGCTGCCAAATTGCGTCCATCTTAATGTAAGAGCGATTGTGTCGGATTTGCCACCTGCATCGATGCAAATTATGACTTCGGTGATACGAACTGGTTGTTATCAGGTGAATTATTCTTGTGGAAGCAAATAATTTGCACTAGAAATTATTGGTAAACGAATCTACGTTTACCATTTTGAAATCTGGCTAAATCACTACGGACGTAATTCAAAATCATGAATGAGAAGAGTCGTTACCAATTATGACTTCTCCAGTAATTAAGCCACTGGGTCTTACAATACTAATCCACAGTCAACATCTCAGTGGGTGAACAACATACAGGAGATAACGTTGATGCCAGCAAAACTAACTTCGATTAGAACAATACCAGCAATCGTGGTGACGATCAGTGTTGTGTTCAATGTCATAATTTGTATAGACTAGCTAGGCGACAAAACAAGCAGACGCAGTTTCACACTTACATGTCTTCTTGTCTTATTTTCTCGCAAAACACGCCCATTGCACCAAAAAACAAATATGTTTATATCTCAATGTGAGATGTCCTGATGATGTTGGTTTATAAGGATTGTCTCGTCGTATGTAGTAGTGTTGAACTGTGAGCCTTTTGGTTTCTAAATTTTGTGTTATACCTTGTTCCTAGTCGAATAACAGTGTAATGTGTTTCCAACACAGTCTTTCGGAATGTAGGCGTCTAGTCGACGCGTGTCACCGCTAGTTTTAAATAGGAAATGTTTGTAGCCTAATGACCTTGTGCCAGCAATATATAACTCGATACTTAAATCTGACGGTTACATGGCGAGCCGCTGATATAAAAACTTGGCTAGACATCTGCAGACTTAGGATTGAAATGTGTAAATTTTAAAGGCAAAATATATTTGTTTTAAGTCCATTGTAAACGTTAACTGTTGTGTGATAATCTGACCATTTGTTGTTCTTGCCTAAAATAAAGAAACACATTTAATTTACATATATCTATATCTATGTTTGTATGAAAATTCTACTAAGAAATAAACGTTTATATTGCGAATTTATGTAAAGTAGATCATATCAACTATGAACCTTTTATGAATTCGTATTATGGCTTAAAATCAGTAATAATTTGGAATCAGACGGAACTAATAACTGAAAATCGACTGAAGACATATATATATGAAAGCTATATCCAAATCTGAACCAATCTGGACGCAATTTGGCGGATATATTTCTGAGCTGTATCTGATACGAAATATCATTGTTGTAGAGCTGGTATTACGAAAGTGAGGGACTTAATCTTCAAATCGTGTGAAACATATATATCTTAACCGATTTTCATAATATTTGAAGTACTTTCTTCTATACTGAATCTTGTCCAATGTGTCAAAATCCATTCCAGTTGGGCTGGTATTAACCATTCGGTGCACAATAAATCTGAATCGTACAAAGATATATGGGAGCAATATCCAAACCCAAACCGATCACGATAAAATTTGTCAGAGGGACTTAATTTGAACCCCTAAATATTTTTCAAATATCACCAAAAGCAAAAAGCACCTCTAGACTCATCTGTATGATTTGCTTGTCTATGATATTTGGCTATATTCGTCAACGAAATCAGCATAAAAAGCCAAAAGTTCGCCTTTTGTGTATTTCGGAAATCGCATGTAAGTAATGTTGGTATTTTTTTCACACAAAAGTAGTGGTCCATTCTACCCGCTGTCCTTTGGTTCCTATTTGCGACTTTATAACGGCTGCAAAATCAGGAACATTTTAGTGGCTGGTCCATTTCAACACCTAAATATATTGCGGTCATCTTTGAAAACAATAGCTCTTCTGAGCCTAACCCTACCCTTGTGAAAATTTTCGTGAAGATCGGACGATAATTGCAATCTGTATATAATAACCCCAACCCGTGTTGTAAAGTGAAAAAGTTGCCTCTTTCACCCACTAAATATTACCCGATTACTATCAAAATTGGAAGACTTCAAATCAAAAGATCAAAAGAAATAGGGTTCTATTCTGGCCCAAACCCCACCTCCATTCGAAATTTCGTGAAGATCGGACCATAATTGCGACCTGTAGAGTGATTAGAAATTAACATGGACAGACGGACGGACGGACATATATAGCTAGATCGACTCAGCTCGGCGAGATAGGAAGATCCATATATACTTTCCTATGTGGGAAACTAATATTTCGAGGTGTTACATAATTTTTGGCCCAATCAAACTTATAATACCCCCAACACATAGTGTTGTAGGGTATAATAATAGCAACCCTGTTATATAGAAAGATTGTCTGTAACTTCACGCTATGAAATCTATTAGTCTAACAACACTAATCCACAAACAATATCTCATTGAGTAGGCCAAACAATTCATAATGTGGACAAACTGGTTTATTTTCCTTCAGAATGCACTGTTTTGTTATTATAATATGATATTTATGCTCTTTACCACACTGTGGTATAGGGTATTAGGCATGTTGGAATTTTTATAACCTAGAGAGGGAATATATCACGCAAAAATGCTTGATTGCCTGATGCGTGCAATAACTCTCGGAAGGAGTCCACTCCTTCTGGTATCCCCATAATCTTGTAGCCCTATAATCGGTATAAATTGACAAAATTATAAAAAAAATTCCATAAATTCTACTAACAAAATATCTGGTGTGAAAATGGGATAAATCTGACCACTTCTTCTAATGCCAAAAATCGAAAATGTTTCCCAGTTTTATTCCAAGATTGCTCATTGTAAAACTTGTACTAATATTAGGTTTACGGTAAAGATGAATTATGTAGGTTTAATCTTTATGGCACGTCCCAAAAAAAGTATAACTAAAACAATTTTTAAATTCTGAGGGTATTTATACGTCGAAAAAATAGCAGATAGTTGTACTCTACAACATTACAGGGTGAGATAAAAAAACTGCTACAAAGTCAAACGCCAAATTTTTAATTTGTTTTTAAATTTTATTGAATGAATGCAAAAATGTGGGAAATAGCATCAAATTTTAGAATAAGTTTAGATTTGTTCGAATTGGTCACCGTTGGCACGAATTATGAAACCGTCACACGCTGCCCAAATGTTGCTCTGCGTTATTTTGGTCCATTCCCGCCACTTTGGTATTTTTTTTAGTGCTAACCGCATTAGTATCCGGAGATTTTGGTGACCACTGTGCGCTGGAAATGAAATGAGGAACCTCATTTTGTACCCATCCTTGGGTGGCGCATGATGAGTGCGATGGTGCTGAGTCCTGTTGGAATGCCCAAGGTCTGCACCCAAAATGTTTGCATGCCCAAGGCTTTAATACACCCTCCAGAATACTTTCGCGATAATATTCGGCATTTATTCTGATGCCACGGTCGATTAATACCAGCGGAGAGCGACCACCGGCTGTTATGGCGTCCCACACCATCACCATGGCCGGCGCTTAAGTTCTGGTAGCCAATCGAAGGTGCACATTTTCAGCTAACATCTTTGGCAAGTAAACACGATCATTTTGTTTACAAACTGCTGGACAACGAATGTTTTCTCTTCGGATAAAACCAAATTCGGCAGTTCTCCACTTTCGACCAAGTAAAGCAACTATTTAGCTCTTTTGAGTCTATTTTCTTTCTGTTGCGGTATAAGTTCTTGCACTTTTCGGAATTTCAATATTTGCCGAATGGAAAATTGCGATATGTTCAGCTCACGAGCCATTTTTCGGGCACTGCGACGCCGGTTTCGATCAAGTCGCTTCTTTACTTTTCGAACCTCATCATAAAAGGGGCCTATGGGTTCATCTTTTCTAATACCTTGTACAACAGTGTTGTGTAGCAAACACTTTTGATGCGAACCCGATTTCAGTATTCACAAGCAAAATCCGATTCAATGTATACATATTTCATTACGATCCATTACGTTCCGTAAATCTAGCGTCACACTTTATATGGGATAAAAAGAAGTGAAGCTTTCTTAAATTCCTGATTTTTAAACAAAAAATACGGAAAAATTGTGCACCAAATGACCAAAATCAGTTCAAATGTCATATTCAAGTCATATCATGGTAGAAGAATATAGGTAGACGCGTCGGCACAGCTGCTGGGACAATGAACTGTCAAACCAATTTTGGAATTGAAAATGTTGAATGAAAAATTATTTAAATTTGTAAAAATTGTTGAAAAACGCGAATTGTAATAGCATCCGAATGACGTAGTATAAGAAAACTTATAAAAATCTACTTATATTTGAAAAAACATTTAATTTTTCTTGACATATCAATGCTCCCAAGCGTTGATGCATCTACTAGTGTTCTTCTGCCATGAGTCATATCATGCACTATACAGGGTTGCCCATATTCGACGGACCCATCTGGCAACGCCATAACTTTTGACAGAGATGTCACATCGCTTAATGACATACCGCGTTTGAAGCGTCAGTGCAAGCAGATTTTTACCATGAACCAATACACGCCACGCAAACGCTCTGAAATAGTTGAAATTTACATTCAACAGAAGAAGTCAATTGTGAAAACTAAACGTGCTTTTAAAACATTAAAAAATGTGAGAAGTGCGCCTTCTAAGAACACCATTAAGCGTTTCTACGGAAAATTTTCGACTGGTAAGGCTCTTTCTAATCCGAAGAGGCCATATAAAAGTCGACCAAGGCGATCGGCCGAGAATATCGCTGCCGTACGAGCCAGTGTTGAGAGGTCCCCAAGAACATCCCAAAAACGCCGTTCTCAGCAGTTGGGCATAGCTCGGTCCACTTTACAACGGATTATTCGCATTGATTTGCATTTGTTCCCGTACAAAATTGAATTGACGGAAATAATGTTGCCTGCGGACAAGCCTCGTCGATTGGAATGGGCCCAAAGAGTCATAAAAAAACATGGGTCCGTCGAATATGGGCAACCCTGTACAGCAATGGTATTTCGTACTAGAGCTACAAAATTCTCGGTCAAATTTGTTGAAAATCGATTCAGAGTTGGATATAGTTCCCAAATTGTGACTGCTCTGAAGCCTTAATACACATTCAAATAAGGTTCATAGTATAGGTTTGATGTACTTCACATAAATTCCAAAATCGCATAGTAGTGTAGGGTATCATATAGTCGGCCCGCCCGAGTTTTGAGCTTTTCTTATAGGTTATGTTTCTGAAAAAGGTCCGTTTCATCGAAATATATTAAATTTACATAAAATAAAATATCAATTATGCTTTAAATACGTTAAATTTCTGGCTATACTGTTGTATTGTTCACATTTTATATAAGGGGACTAAAACCATTTTTTGCAAGGAGTACCTGAACACCTATATCGACCTGCTCTTTAACTTTTTTAAGTTTTATATCAAATCATGGACCTAAGTTGATAATTTTAATATTTAATATCCCCACAAAGTCTTTGATATCAATCTAGAACCAATTTGCTTTTAAAACATTAAAAATCTTTCAAATCGACCCAACAAATTGCGAACATTATTACTACCTTCCACAGGTCCTCCCTTCAGTCGATCTTACTTAATAAATTCTCATCGACCAGCCGTCGCGTGCCAATGCCCATACACAAGGCAAACATTTTTTGGTCTAATGACTCTGTCGCCCGTCACTTGTCTTCGAGTAAATAAAGTGATCTCTCATCTGACGATGGCCTGGCGAGTCATTGCCACAAAAACGTGGCTAGACACTTGAAGGCGGAGGATTGATGGACATAATGTGTCACTTTTAAAAGGCAAAATCAATTTACTTTATGCACATTCTAAGTGTGAATGGTTGTGCAGTAGTATGTCTGACCATCTGTCGCCAGATTTTGTTACTTTTGGCATATAAATCGTCAAAGATCATAAATTTCTTTATCATGTGAATTAAATTGTCTTTTTAACTGTATTTATAAGGTGATAGAAACAAGAAAAATAGTATTAGTCGGTTTTGCCGGCAGATGTGTACACCCAACCTTGAGTTATGATTCAAACGGTTGACACTTTATGTGGGAGGCTCTGAAACAGTTGATCAATATTGACCAATTCGTATCTAATATAAGACAGATATAAATATTACAACATGCCAGATTTGGACTACATCGACTATTTCCTATACTTTATATGAGATATGTGCAAATTTTCATACTTCAGTTAATACAGATAAAAATATTGGAAACATTTGAGGGAAGTCAAACGTTTATATCCAATTTTGTGCGAAATCATAAATATCGATAAATACATATTCATATCAGATTTCTGTTTAAGAGAAATATTTAGATATAGCAATCGCTATAGATATAGCAATGAGGTACCAGAAGAAGTGGCCCGTAAATTTCGTCTTCACACCTAACCTTGGGTTAATAAAATTGTTGGGATGTGCGAAATTGGAAGACAATCAGGCTCTTACATCACATTTTATAAGATTATAATCATTCAAAAATTTGAACCTTCTACTTCATGGAGTGGACCGATATTATCCATTTTCGCAGCTGATCTAACACTGATGCAAACATTAAGGTTTGCAAAGTTTGAGCAAAATCGGATTATCCTTTCTTCTTCCGTGCAGTAAACTTCTTCTTAATTTGTATGTATCCCAAAGGAGTGGACCTATATTGCCCATCACCGAAATCGCTCTAAGTTCGACGATAATATTACGATGTATCAAATTTGGACCAAATCGGATACTCCCTTCGAGAGTTATCGTGCGCACCAGCTAGACAGACGAACGGACGGACGGATATCGCTAGATCGATCCCAAATTTCCTGAAACGGATTTTGTCTAAAGAGACATTTAGTCTAAAACCTTATTTTGATGAGGCACTTTTGGCCATATCAAATGATATATACCCTATCTAGCCACATGGCTGAGGGTATAAGAAGTAAAAAATCGAAAATTTGAAGAATCTTCTATGTCATAAAATGATATATGAGACACCTTCTTTCTTTATATTCCAAGATCCTCCAATACTAATATTAATATAAAAATTAAATCTATCAGAATTTTTAAAAAAAAATCACATTTGTTTTTTTCTTTCCTTGTTGTTATGGATCAAATCAGCGGAAGTTTAATCCATATTAAATATAGCTGTATGTTTGTGCCAACATTTCACCCCAAAATAATTAGTCGTAGTGAATTAAGCACTAAAATATCAAATTTGTTCAATAGACCTCACAATTGATTAACGCGTAGTTAGGTGTTTGGATTCAGAAGCTGATATCTGTTTTATTTACAAAGTATATGTAATTTAGAAGACATTTTTATACCATCCACCTTGAAAAGGAGGGTATATTAACTTTGTCATTCCGTTTGACACATCCGTATGTCTATCTGTCTGTTTAAATCACGAAGCAGCCCATATTATTTTGCAGAACAATTTGTATTGTGTCTATGATGGTTGGCATTGAAAATGTGATATATAGGTCAACGTTTTTGTATATATAATGGTAGCTCCTGATATTCGGTATTTTGATGATTTTGGATTTGTCTAAAAATTAGTATTTGTAATTTGAAATAGGTGAGATAAAATAATGCAACAAAGTCAAACGCCATATTTTTTAATAAGTTTATATTTGTTTAGATTTGTTCGAATTGGTCACCTTTGGCCAGAATTATGGGCTTCAAACGGCCAATGAAACCGTCACACGCTGCCCGAATGTTGCTCTGCGGTATTTTGGCCCAGGCGAAGCGCTTGCTTGAGGTGATCGACACTTTGGTACTTTTTAGTGCCAACCTTGCTTTCCAAAATACTACAGACACAATATTCCAACAGATTGGTATCCGGAGATTCTGGTGGCCATTGTGCGCTGGAAATGAAGCGAGGAACGTCATTTTCTAACCATTGTTGGGTTGCGCGTGCTTAGTACGATGGCGCTGATTCCTGTTGGAATGTCCAAGGTCTGCGTCCAAAATGTTTGCGTGTCCAAGGCTTCCAGAATATTTTCGCGATAATATTCCGCATTTATTCCACGGATGCCACGGTCGATTAATACGAGCGGAGAGCAACCATCGGCTGTTATGGCGGCCCACGCCATCAGCATGGCCGGCGCGTGGTTTCCGGTGGCCAACCGAAGGTGCACATTTTAATCTGACCTCCTTAGCGAGTAAACACGATCCAAGCGAAGCAACTCTTTAGCTCTTTTGAGTCCATTTTCTTTATATTGCGGTGTAAGTTCTTACACTTTTTGGAGTTTCAATGGCTTTACTCCGAGCTCATATTTCAACATTTGCCGAATGGAGTATTGCGGGTTTCGATCAAGTCGCTTCTTTACTTTTCGAACCATTTCTGCTGATGTTGCTGTTTTCTTAGTTCCACTTCTTTGACGTCGGGCTACGCTACCAGTACACGGTAACGAGCGATGATACGAGACACTAAAGATTTATCCACATTTAAATCTTGGATTGCCAAATATAAAGAAATCACACTGTCACGCTTGAATTCCATCACGAATAACTTCTTTTTTGGACACGGATTTTTTTTACTTCTAGTTCGTAGTAGGTTCGCACATATATCGGAGCACTTCGATACTCGGTATTTTAATAATCCTAGTCACATTTACCCACGAAATTGTTTCAAATGTGGTATTTAAGAAGATTTTGTAGATGACAATCTTTGAAGCATAAAATTGTCTATGGAGGTTCCCATCTTGGTATGGCATTTGTAGTTTAAAGTAGAACTCGTTAAAAAAAGAACTTAGCTGCTTTTTTATGTGTTTAGTTTTTTTTTTCGAAACGAGAGAAAAACGTTCTTAAAAATTATTTTTATATTGGTACTGAATGCGTGATATTCTTCAATAAGTTCAAATTAACAATTTAGAAGATATAAAATCTTTCAAATAACAAGTAAGTAAAGGCTATGGTTGTGTGGGGCCGACCATGTGATACCCTACAACACTACAATATTTTAGAAGTCCTCTTATGTCCAAATCCATTTTAGAAGATTTAGTTTTTGAAACTATGTCATAGAGCACTGCCCAGATATATTACCCTTAGCTTTTTGATCAGGGACATTTGCCCAATATTTACGCACTTCGTTGTGATGTTTGTTGTTGTGGTCTATTTTACAGCTAAATATAATGGTCATCCAATATGCTAAAATTCTTCCCTGTCCCTAACTCTCTTCTCAGGCGTGTCGAGTGGCTTCTAAATATTTTGCGATCATCTCCAAAAGCTTGTCTACGATATTTGGCTATATTCGTCATCGAAATCAGTACAAAAAAGGCAGAAGTTCGCCTTTTGTGTATTTCGGATATCGCCTGTATGTAATGTTGGTATTTTTTCACACAAATGTAGTGGTCGCTGTCCTAAACTCTATTTTCCTGCGAGAATTCGTGTGCTTTGGTTTTTATTTGTGACTTTTATACCGGCTACAAAATTTGGAATATTTTTAGTTGTTGGTCTATTTCAACATCTTTCTTGCGGACATCTTTAAAAACAATAGTCCTAGCCCTTTTGAGCCTTACCCTACCCTTGTGAAATTTTCGTGAGGAGGATCTGTATATAATAACCCCAACCTGTTTTGTAAGGTGAAAAAATATTACAAAATGTACACTTGAATATTATAAGTCAAATTGAAAAAATCGCATGCGATGAAAATATGAAAAAAATGTTACAAAATACTACAAAATCTATATTAACATCTTTATTGGCATCTTTTTTTGCGATTTTCTAAGATTTTATACTTTTATGCCAAGGGGGCATTCTGAATTGACAAAATTTGTCAAAATCGGTTCGGCCATTCTGGAGATATAAGCATTCTAGCTAACATCCCCTTGTATATACACATTGTAAATATTTCGCTAATATATTCGATATATTTACTATCGGCATCTATGTAACGGTCAGAATTTACGTGTTCGTCTTTTGGGATTTCGCCGGGATTAAAAATATTCGCGGTTTAATGGAAAATTTGACTATTATTTAACACAAATGTTATGGTCTATTTCACCCACTAAATATTATCCGATGATCATCAAAATGGGAAGGCTTCTGCCCAGCCATGCCAACTTCCGTTTCGATTGGTCCATAATTGCGACCTGTAGAGCAACTGCAAAATCAAGACAATTTTCGGAATTTTTTAGTCCATTTCAACCCCTAAATATTATGCGATCATCTCCAAAAGCAATGGGGTTCTATTCTGGCTCTAGCCCCACCTCCATTTTCAATCAAAACCTGTAGAGTGATTACAAATTAACATGGACAGACGGACATACATAGCTTGATCGACTCAGCTCGGCGAGATATGATCTTCCTATATACTTTCCTATGTGTTTTTTGGCCCATTCAAACTTAAACTACAAAAAAAACTATTAGCAACTCTAATACCTATACGCGGCTAAAGATATTGGCTGTACTTGAAATATGTGATGACCGTATTGAGACAATATTCACTTAAAAATATTTGTGTGTTATCTATCCATATATAAAGAGGTATATTAAAGGACCTTTTTTACTCCGAAAAGAATTTGTGTTAGTACCTGAATTTTATTGGCATACAATGCCACCATGGATTTATAAAAAGGGCAATAAAGGCCGTTAAAACTGGTAGCGAATATATGAAAGAGAAAATTTCTGGTTTTCCCTGGGTTTTTCCAAAAGACTTATGAATACACTGATCTAATCACATACCTGCTAATGAAAGGGGATAAACGAATTACTGCGAAATAGATCAAGCAATGCAAATCAAGGACTTTTCTTTTAGGGTTATCTATGAAAAATTTGTGGATATTTAAAATGTTGGCTGATTTTTTGAAATTCATAAGAATTTTAGAACTTCCTTGTTATTATCTGTTGGTAGCGAATGGACTCAACTACCCAGCTAACAATCTCTTCCGAGCGCTCTGAATTTATATTTAGATTACATATATGAAGTTTACATTGCCTACGTATCGAATTATATGAAAATAAATTAAAACAAGTAAGCAAAGGCTACAGTCGAGCGGGGCCGACCGTTGAATACCCTACAACACTATAATAAACGATACAGTTTATATAGGCAAGATACTCGAAAGAATTCCACAAGATATTGTGACAAATAATAAAAGAAAACCATCAGATTTCGTTCTCTAATTTTCGAATAATAGGAACCTTAACTAATTTGCTTAGTTCCAATTTATTGGTAGATGTTGCACTTAAATGGTCTTCCAAGATCTGGAGCGAATATTTCCAAAAGACCTATAATCTCTTAGAAGTGGCAAAAGATTAACATTTATTATTGGTGTTTGATTGAAACGCATCTATATGAGATACAGACATTTGACTATATTCCTCAACGAAATCAGCGTTACCAAAATAGTCAGAAGTGCGTCTTTCCTGTATTTGTGAATTCTCCAAAAAGTCACTGGAATGGACATCGGGCAGTAATTACGACCTTCTGACAATTTTGCAGTTTTTTTTTGGTCCATTTCAACCCCTAAATATATGGCGATCATCTCCAAAAAGGGTAGGCTTCTATTCTGACCTTCATCTGATCCCCATGCCAAATTTCGTTAGTATCGGGCCATAAATGCGATCTGTATATGATATCCTGATATCCTAACTACTTAGTTTTGTTAGCTGTAAAAATATTACCAAATGTTTAATTCAAAATGAAAATATGCCAAAAATATGACAAAATTGAAAAAATATGAGAAAATTTTAGAAAATCAATATTTTCATCTTTAAAGAGATATTTTTATGCGATTTTTTAGACGTTTTTCCTTTCCTGCCAAGAGGCCATTCTGAATTAGTGAGAACCGTCGAAATCAGTTCAGCCGTTCTCGACATATATGAGATCTTTCAAGCATATCTCCTTTGATATACATATATATCGCACATATTTTGCTATATATCCGATTTGTTGGATCTTAACATCAATGTAAAGATCAGAAGTAACCTTGTCAAGGCTTTGTGATTTCCCCAGGATATAAAATATTCGCGGTTTAATGAAAATTTTTAAATTTCTTCAACAAAAAAGATATGGTCTATTTTACCCGCTAAATATTATCCGATGACCACCCAAATTGGTAGGCTTCTTCCCCGCCCTAAACTCTAGCTACATGCGAAATTCCGATTGGTCTATAATTGCGACCTGTAGAGCAAGTGCAAAATCAGGAATTTTTTCAGTTTTTGGTCCATTTCAACCGCTAAACATTTGGCGATCATCACCAAAAGAAATAGGGTTCTATTCTGACCCTAGCCCCACCTCCATTCTAAATTTCGTGAAGATCGGACCATAATTGCGACCTGTAGAGTGATTACAAATTAACATGGACAGACGGACAGACGGACGGACGGACATACATAGCTAGATCGACTCAGCTCGGCGAGATGGGAAGATCCATATATACTTTCCTATGTGGGAAATCAATATTTCGTGGTGTTACATAATTTTTGGCCCAATCAAACTTATAATACCCCCAACACATAGTGTTGTAGGGTATAAAAAAACAGTAAGTTTTGATGGTTTAAACTCTGTTTACCCTCCACCATTTGGAAGGAACTTGCAAAAGGAACGGACAAAAAAAAAAACAAACGGACGGACGGACATGGCTAAATCGATATAAAATGTTGTGCTGATTGAGAATATATATAACTAGCTGGCCCGGTCCGCGTTTCCGGCCCGTAGTTTTAATCTTTAATGATTACTTTTTTAAAGTATAATTATTCACGCATCTAGGAGGTAAAGTTATATGGGGACTATACCAAAATGTATACCTATGTGGAAATTATTCTGTATTGTTAAAATTATTCGGTATTTCAAGTTTGTAGCCAAATCGATTGTCAATTTGTTAGAAATAGTTAACATCAAGAGATACCTTTATATGTGCCCTACTCCGTATCACTGGCCTACATTGAAAACTTTCTTCGAAGTGGTTTTCTACGTCCTTAGAAACCAAGTTGCCAAATAAGGGCCAAATCAATTGAAAATGTGGCCAAGACCCCGGAAATAGCTGAAATCAGGGAACACCTTGATATGACGGCTATACCAAAACGAGGGCCTATATTCATAATTTTTGTACAGTCCGCATATTGAATTCCTCTTCCTCAATGAATTTGAATTTCGAGTTCTCATTGGGCGTATTACTGCCAAATGAAAGGCGTAGGTCCACATTTTGATATGACCCCTACACAGATTTATCGGCCATTTTGTATTTTTTGCATCGTATTGTGGGCTAATCTCATTTTCTTTACCATAGATTCAAAATTCAAACAAAAAAATTAAACTTCAATAAAACATTCTCTATATACGTTATTTTTTTTAGCGATTTTAAAATAGTAATTGGTCTTTAACTCTGGTGTGACTGCTCTAAATTAATTCGGTACCACAATTCAAAGTAACCCGCTCACAATTTTCATTCTCAAAAAACCGTCACAAAACACAAAATAAAACATTACTATTGTACATTTATCATTTACATTTATTTTATCTTTTTCCGTCAAAAGACAATTTCGAATTTGTATGAATCATTAAAATCAGATCAGCGGTTGAGTTATAAGCGTAGTAACTAACACAACTTTCTTTCATATATGTATAGATTTGTGGGGCATAAAATTTCGAGGTGTTACAAACGGAATACTATGGTGGCGGATATAACAAAACTCTTAACACTTGTGGAATTAAAACCAGTAATGAAAGTCTAAAACTCGGGCTGGGCCGACTTTATAATACCCTACAACACTTCTCATATTTAGTAGAGCCATCCAAGACAATATAAGTTTTTATGGGCAATTTGTGAGAATTAAAACATAGCAACCACGCTTATAGTTATAATTTAAAGTCCAAAGGACTAAATTTGTCGAAGCATTTGTGTTTTTACAATTCAGGCTTTTATAACTCATTTGAAATCGGATAAAGATATATATGGGAGCTATATTCAAATCTGAACCGATCTCGATAAAATTTAGCAAAGGTTCTTCTGAGCTGTATTTGATATATTTCCATGCATATCGTTGTTATGGAGTGCATATTACGGCAGTGGAGAACAAATATGACAAATTGGATGAACAATATGTATGAGAGCTATAGCTATATCTGAATTGATTTGACATACAAATTCCATCCCATTTGGGCTAATATCACACGTTTGTTGCACAATAAAATGCAAATCGGGCAAAGACATTTATGCGAGCTATATCTAAATCTTAACCGATCTCGATAAAATTTAACAAAGGTATTTCTGAGCTATATTTGACATATTTACGCCTGCGTAGGACAAAAATAACAAATCGGATGAACAATATATATATGGAGGATATAGCTATATCTGAACCGATTTCGATCAAATTTGGTATTCCCATTTTCAGTCCTAAGTTGATCGTATGTTCAAATTTCCATATCGTTTGGGGATTTATTACACGTTTAGTGCACAATAAAAAGCAAACCGCAAAAGCAATTTTGACCGATTATTTCCAATATTAATAGGGCTCGTCCTTGAGTGAAACAATCTGGTAATAAATGCGATCTGTGCTTTGTTTACAAAAATACATGGGCATGGTGTAGGGTAGGGTGGTTACAATTGAGTAAAATTTGGAGCGCCTTTTTAATGGCATCTCAATTATTCGAAATTGTGCCATTTAAAAAATATATGACTGGTATCAAACATTCTCTTTTAAAGAAAAAAAATTGTTTTTTAAAGAAAAAAAAAAAAAAACAAGTTAAAAAGCAGATAAGTTCGGCTGGGCTGGATTTTTAATACCCTCCTCTATTTTGAAGGAACTTGAAAATTTTCAAAGAAATTCCGTAGAAAAATGCCTTTTAAAGTAAGACATTATAGGGCTATACGAAGATGTGTTCTTCCATAAGTAATTTTATGTTATTTGGATATATATTTTAGACTGATTTCGTTTATTTGATGCACCAAACACGATATGTATATTCGATCCCAATGAAATTTGGAATGCGTGACGGGATTTTGATCTAAAAGTAAATTTGTCAAATTATATTGAAATCTGTTTAGATTTTCATATAGCTCCCATATATATTTTCGGCCGATTCTACATATTTAATATACTCATGCGCGATATATATATATATGTATATATATATATATATATATATATATATATATATATATATAATATATATATATATATATATATATATATATATATATATATATATATATATATATATATATATATTCGGGCCGATTTTATGCACCAAACATGATATATATTATATTTTACACCAAATTCCGTCACACCTTCCATGTTTCATTGCATATATGGGAGCTATACCCAAACCTCAACCGACTTCAATATAATTTGGCACATTTCGAATTTCATTGGAGTCGGACACAGTAAGTACATATCGGGCCTGGGTGTATTAAATACAGCTGTTTTCGAGTCTATAAATTACAAACTAACAATCAAACGTACAAACGTACAAACATTTTCCATAGGTGCTATGATCTGCTTCAAATTAATTATTTTGTTACGGGAGCTCTACGAAATATATATAGTGGTGTAGGTTATCATATAGTCGGCCCCGCCCAACTTTTGAGTTTTCCTTACTGGTTTATAGTTATAGATGTGGTACCAGAGAGTAGTGTTCACTTCAAAATATCAAATATCAGTCGACACGGCTCATTCCAGATAGGGTGAATTTTGGCCATGCACCTAAATAAAATCGGCCTAAATATATATATATATATATATATATATATATATATATATATATATATATATATATATATATATATATATATATATATATATATATATATATATATATATATATATATATATATATATATTTAGGCCGATTTTATGCACCAAACATGATATATATTATATTTTACACCAAATTCCGTCACACCTTCCATGTTTCATTGCATATATGGGAGCTATACCCAAACCTCAACCGACTTCAATATAATTTGGCACATTTCGAATTTCATTGGAGTCGGACACAGTAAGTACATATCGGGCCTGGGTGTATTAAATACAGCTGTTTTCGAGTCTATAAATTACAAACTAACAATCAAACGTACAAACATTTTCCATAGGTGCTATGATCTGCTTCAAATTAATTATTTTGTTACGGGAGCTCTACGAAATATATATAGTGGTGTAGGTTATCATATAGTCGGCCCCGCCCAACTTTTGAGTTTTCCTTACTGGTTTATAGTTATAGATGTGGTACCAGAGAGTAGTGTTCCCTTCAAAATATCAAATATCAGTCGACACGGCTCATTCCAGATAGGGTGAATTTTGGCCATGCACCCAAATTCTAGAAAAACATCTCAGACCAACAAGTTTCTACGATAATTAACTCCATCAAGTTTGGTCCAAATGTAATTCGCAATTAACACCTATCATATTTGGTTTGTCTTACTTCAAAAATACCCTATGTAAATATTCATCTGTTACGGGTCGCAATTCTAAATGCGCATACTGGTTTATAATATCATCTAATCATCCCTGTCCGATTTTGCTTATTAATCAGTGGTGGTGCACTAAAAAACTTGTCCAGTCACCTGGCCTCGAAATATTAATTCCAGAACCGATATGTATTTGCAAAGTCAACTTTAAATGTATAGATGTATAATTGATGTTGGGGTTTTAAAGGCGTTACTACATTCAAAATAACATGGACCACTTATTACGGTGCGATTGTTAAATGTTTTCTTTCCCTCATATTGGAAAGTTCAGAAGTTCGGACCGCTACATATGTACATATCATGTCCAGTTAGAGGATTTATAGCATTAACAAAACTAATATCTAATGACTATTCGATTACCAAAAATTTGATGTTATTTTTTGTAATTTGTCATTTTCATGATTTCACCAACTCTATCCTTAGGGCTACATACATCACACATTGCGTTACCTGTCTTCTTTGGGCTTTAATATTTATAGAGTATTTATTGCGAAGGGATAATAAAACAGTTCGCTTGGGTATATGAAAGAGAAAAATTCTGGTTTTTCCCGGGTTTTTCCAAAATACTTATGAATACTCTACTTTGAACAGGTACCTGTATCTTTAACTGACAATGACCATAATAAAAAGGGGATTACCGCAATACTGCGAACTAATCCCCTGGCATAAAATCGAAATTGCACACAGCATCTTGCAATAAAATGTGCTCACATGCAAATCGTGGATTTTTGTCTGTTACATTTTATGACGATTATCTATGAAAATGTTTTCTGGTTTTCCCCAGATGTTCGGTGAGTCAGCCCATTAATATGAATTATGATTCGAGAGTTTTTGGTAAATTTGTTCAGAAAATGTATTTTTTAATTATCGCACTGAAAATCAAAACGACAAATATTGGCTGATATTACTTTTGAAATAACGGTTAGTTCAAACTAGCACTGTTTGAGACTCCTGCATACATTTGTATACCCTACAACACTATGTGTTAGGGGTATTATAAGTTTGATTGGACCAAAAATAATGTAAATCTAGCTATATGTGTCCGTCCGTCTGTCCATGTTAATTCTCCTATAAATCCTATTCATTAAATCGGAAATTACAATGATTTTTATATATATTATAGGGTACCACATGGTCAGCCCAGCAAGGCTATATCCCTTGCTTACTTCTTAAAATTTTTTTTTGAGGCGATTATTTGTTAAGACCTACCTTGTGTACCTCGGCATGCGTTGATATTGTGTTGTCTTATAAAATGTATTCATATTTCAGACGCAGTAAGAGAGTGATGGCCCCTAAATTTTTGAAATAGTTTGAGTTATGGAAGGGCTGAAGTTTACAATTTTGGAAGGTCATCGAATAATATAAGGCTAGTGTATATTCACCATGAGAAAGGCCAGAATTCGCACTCAATCAAATATGTGAACCTTTAATTTGTGAATATATAATTTGATACAGAAAAATGTAGCTCATATATCTTTGTACGGGACATGATTAGGGACATTTATAGTTTAATCTTTAGTCGATTTGCAATTTTTATATGATTATACAGGGTGAGAGGAAGAAACTGCAACCAACTTCAGACTGCTGTCATTTCTAAGCCACTCGTCCGACAGCTGCAAAAATTATTCCAGTGACAGTGACAGTGCGTTACCGTGATACTGATAGCGTAGCCCGACGTCAGGAATGTGGATGAAAGAAAACAGCAACATCAGCAGAAATGGTTCTAAAAGTAAAGGAGAGACTTGATAGAAACCCGCGTCGCAGTGGCCGAAAAATGGCTCGTGAGCTGAACATATCGCAATATTCCATTCAGCAAATATTGAAAAATGAGCTCGGGGTAAGTCATTGAAATTCCAAAATGTGCAAGAACTTACATCGCAACAGAAACTCAAAAGACTCAAAAGAGTTAAAGAGTTGCTTCGCTTGGCTGAAAGTAGTGAACTGCCGAATTTGATTTTCTCCGATGAGAAAACATTCGCAGCAATTTGTTAACAAACAAAATGACACGATCATTTTTATATCCTACACCACAAGGTGGTCAGGGTATTATGTCTTTGTGTATTTGTTTGAGATAGACCCATAGTTCCTTTTGATGATCTGCATAGAATCACTTTCTGAGTTGATTTATGCATGTCAGTCCGTCTGTCCGTCTGTCCATGTATTCTTGTGAACAAAATGCAGGTCGCATTTATTATCCGATTGAGATGAAATTTTGCAAAAAACATTTGTTTGGCCCAAGGACGAACCATATTGAAATTGGAGATAATCGGTAAAAATTTAGATATAGCTCCCAAATATATCTTCGTCCGATTTGCCTTTTATTGTGCACCAAACGTGTAATATCAGCCCGAATAGTATGGAATTTTGCACATACAACCAAATTAGGCCTGAAAATAAGTATGCCAAATTTTATCGATTTTCTCCGATGAGAAAACATTCGCAGCAATTTGTTAACAAACAAAATAACACGATCATTTTTATACCCTACACCACAAGGTGGTCAGGGTATTATGTCTTTGTGTATTTGTTTGAGATAGACCCATAGTTCCTTTTGATGATCTGCATAGAATCACTTTCTGAGTTGATTTATGCATGTCAGTCCGTCTGTCCGTCTGTCCATGTATTCTTGTGAACAAAATGCAGGTCGCATTTATTATCCGATTGAGATGAAATTTTGCAAAAAACATTTGGCCCAAGGACGAACCATATTGAAATTGGAGATAATCGGTAAAAATTTAGATATAGCTCCCATATATATCTTCGTCCGATTTGCCTTTTATTGTGCACCAAACGTGTAATATCAGGCCGAATAGTATGGAATTTTGCACATACAACCAAATTAGGCCTGAAAATAAGTATGCCAAATTTTATCGAAATCGGTTCAGATATAGCTATAGCTCCCATATATATTGTTCATCCGATTTGTTATTTTTGTCCTCCGCAGCCGTAATATGCACTCTGTAACAACAATATTTGGGGAAATATATCAAATGCAGCTCAGAAATACCTTTGCTAAATTTTATCGAGATCGGTTCAGATTTGGATATAGCTCCCATATATAACTTCGTCCGATTTACAATTTATTGTGCACCAAACGTTTAATATTTGTCCAAATGGGATGGAATTTGGGCAATTAATTGTGCACCAAATGGGCAATACAAGTCCGAAAGTCTGAAAATGCGCACCTTCGACTGGCCATCATAACTCAAGTCCCGGCCATGGTGATGGTGTGGGTCGCCATAACAGCCGATGGTCGCTCTCCGCTCGTATTAATCGACCGTGACATCAGAATAAATGCCGAATATTATCGCGAAAATATTCTGGAGTTTGTATTAAAGCTTTGGGACCGCAAACATTTTGGTCGCAGATCTTGGACATTCCAACAGGACTCAGCACCATCGCACTCAGGACGCGCCACCCAAGAATGCTTAAAAATGAGGTTTCTCGCTTCATTTCCAGCGCACAATGGCCACCAAAATCTCCGGATACCAATCCGTTGGACTATTGTGTCTGGAGTATTTTGGAAAGCAAGTTTGGCACTAAAAAATACCAAAGTGTCGATCACCTCAAGCAAACGCTTCGACGGGAATGGGCCAAAATACCGCAGAAGGCCATAATTCGTGCTAAAGGTGACCAATTCGAACAAATCTAAACTTATTCTAAAATATGATGTTATTTCACTAATTGTATAACCTTCACTTAGTTTGTCCCCATTTATTATCTAACATAACATGGTTATGATTCAAATTTTCTCCGCCGATATCTCCTACATTTGGAGTCATTGACTGACACGCGTGAATTGTCTTACAATATGACACAGATCAATAGTATATACTTTTAATGGGTCTTAAAATATTAATATACCTCCCATATCATGCATGTATAGGGCTTAAAAGGAAGGACATTTTCTTCCCATCTTCCAAATTTGAAATGTCTATATTGATCACTCCAAATATAGAGTGAAAAGAACACGTATAAAGCATTTAAGAATTTCACGCAGATCAAGAATACATACATTTTCTATAGAGATGATTATTTCGATGAATTAAGAAAGAAAGGAATGGTGCCAATAAACTTGAGGAATATTTAAACAATTTCCTCTCCCATAAACCATATTATAATATTACACTTTTCTAAAAAATCGAACAAATTGTCTTCTGTTTTTACCCTACATTCGAATGGATGACAGAAAAATGTTTACAAAATTTTCCTTTTCTAACAAAAAACTACTTCCTTTCTATTTCATGTGCGGAAGCAATTTTCAAATACATTTACTCATATCCTTTGCCGATCCCCAGGGGTTGCAGATAATCAAATAAACATTTCTGTCAATAACATTTTTCAAAACTTCAATTTACATGCTGTACGACCTTGGTCAGTTTTTTTTTTTTCAAATTCCAAAATGAGTCATACATTGAGGAATGTGACTTCTGAGTGCATCGTGAAATAATTCCGGAAAAACAATGTGTTGATTACACAGATATCGCGTTGAAAATCTTCTGGTTGACAAGCCAAAACCCATAAACTATTTGGACAAGATATGGCTAAATAACAGAGAATTCCACTTAGCTACATACTCTCCAAGTGAGCCGTGGTCGTCTTAAAGGCTGGATAATACACTTGGCTAAGGCTAAGACTAGTCGAAATGCTATTACGCATTTTGTCATACGAGTGGAAACGCCGGTCTGGCTGCTTAGACTTATTGTCAACCACGTCAGCCGCCAGCCAGCAACAATCCCCGTGCTAGACATTTTGGGAGAATACTGAGAACAGGTAGTCTGCCAGTAAAACTCGGCCTAATGGTGTAATTCTAATTTGCAAAAAGTGTACATGGCCAGTAATAAATCCAACAAGCCAACCAAGAGAGCAGGTAGCCAAATAGGAAGGCAAAGGACAAATCAGGTCCTTGCAATATAAATACTATGACAAAATGGTAAAGTCATCACAGTCAGCAAACAACTAACAAAGATACAAGATCTCAGCAAATATTGCAAGTTATTGGATTTACTAAATAAAACACGATCTAGCCGAAAAACCAACAACCACCACAAAAATGGAATTTTTAAATAACAACACAAACATGACCTTTGAAGAATATTTGACACAATCCCTACAATATCAAAGTGCCAATGTAAGTTCGAAAAAAACTCTAAGGAATAATTTATATAAATTCTAATAATTTTGTTATTATTTTATTTTACAGATTATTGAAAATATTTTAAATGCCCCCATGATGCAGGTGGCGACAACCATACCCTCACCAACATACAGTTGTGAGCCCATTAGTGCACCCTTATCGCCCTCATCCTCCATCGATTCGAAAGGCAAGGCCAAGCGTATACGCACAGCTTTCACTAGCAGACAACTTATCGAACTGGAACGTGAATTTCATGTTAATAAATATCTGTGCCGACCACGACGCATCGAAATTGCCGATCGTTTGGAATTGAGTGAACGTCAGGTGAAAATTTGGTTTCAAAATCGTCGCATGAAGAGCAAGAAAGATGCCACACGTGGGGCCAAAACTTACAATAAATTGCGTTGCCACAGCGTTGGTAATAATGACAATGAGTTTTCCGCTTTGACTCCACAAAATAGCAACATCACCGGCAACAGCAACACGAACAATTTTAGTAATCACATCAACGAATACTCGCAACAACAATATCCAGCCTGTTTACCACAACTGCCGGTGAAAGAGGAATTCCCCGAATGCTACCAAGTGCCACAATTGCCAGCTATTTCTCAGTACTCATCGCAAACACTAAACGACTCCATCTATGTTAACACTGATGCCAACAACTATCAGACCAACCCCGACTCGCCACCCACCTCAATGGAATATTTTGATTCTGCTTTCTATTCATCGGCCGAATCATCCCTTTTCGATAATCTACAACCTCTACCCACATTCAATAACGAAAAAGATGTCTTGGATTTCCTAATGTCGGAGGAAGTTCCCAGCTTTGGAAATACCACCAACCAAACTAATTCGACGGCATCATCAATGTCCAGCTTAAATTCGTCAAGTTTTAATTCCCTAGATTTTGACATGGATTTTGATTTTGTACAAAATCTTCTCGATATGTAAATACAGAGGGGAAGTTCCCTTCTACTGACTTAGTATTAGTTTATATTTATTATAATTATTTATACTGTAAATTAGTGTATAAAATATTAGATATTTGTGCTATAGTATATAGAATATAATGTAAAAAGGTATATGCATTTATGTTATGTCTAAGGATAAGATATAGGATCTGTGTTTAAATACGTATATGTAGTATTGTTTGAAAAATATATAAAAAAATTAATTTTATATTATGCAAATCTTTCTGGGGCAATCGTCTAAATTTCTATTACCAATACTTTTGTAGAAAAATTGAATTAAAAGTGCTTCATATTGATACACTTTTGACATGGTTAAGGAAAAGTAGGACGAAAAAGATTATGAAGTTATCGAGTTTAATAAAAAATATTCTGCAACAAGTAAAAAAGCAGTAAGTTAGGCCGGGGCGAACTTTCAATACACTCCACCATTTGGAACCAATTTGGAAAAGTTCAAAAAATAAAACTCGTTAAAAATTCTGTTAAAATTTTAAAAATACCGAATATAATCGTTATATTGAGGTCTATACGAAGACGTGGACTTGTATAGGCTACTTTTGTCATATGCCATTACAATATTCAAATACGAAACTTGAAAAAAAATCCTCAAAATACCGCATATAAGGAAGTACTGTTATATCGGGGCTATACGAAAACCTGGACTTGCACAGACCTGATGTATGGGGCCTATACGAAGACCTGAGAATTTTTCGTCATAGACTGTAGTTCCCATTATGAACTTTAAATATGAAATTTGGAACAACTCCGGTGCATAATGCAGTTAAAATATTGGGATGGCAATTTATTTGGAGGCTATACGAAGACTTTGGCCTGCATACGCAATTTTTTGTCATAGGTTGTAGTACCCATTTCGAATTCTATAAAGACGTTTCTCTTCCAGGGCGTATTCACAAAGAATTCCTTGTGAGGACTTTAACACAATACCTTAAAAAAGTTTTACTGAAATCATCAAAATACCGAATATAGGGAGGTACCGTTATATGGGTGATATACGATATGGTAGACCGATATAGCCCATCTTCGAACTTGACCTGCCAGCACACAAAAAACCTATCTTTATTCGTTTTGACTTTAGCGTGATTACAACAGACGGACGGATAGGGCTAAGCCGTCTTAGAATTTTACGCTGATGAAGAATATAGAGGGTGAGATGAAAAAACTGCAATCAATTTCAGACTGCTGTAATTTCTAAGCCACTCGTCCTGTTAAAATTATTCCAGTGACAGCTCATTATATTGTTTACAAGCATACAAAAGCATTATGGTGAGAATTTTTCACAAAAAAGTTATTCGTGATGGAGTACAAACGTGATAGTGTGATTTCTTTATATTTGGCTGGAAAATCACAAGTGGGTATCGTTAGAGCACTCCAGCATTTAAATGTGAATAAATCGTTTGTGTCTCGTACCATCGCTCGTTACCGTGATACTGGTAGCGTAGCCCGACGTCAAGGAAGTGGACGGAAGAAAACAGCAACATCAGCAGAAATGGTTCAAAAAGTAAAGTAGCGACTTGATCGAGAACCGCGTCGCAGTGGCCGAAAATGGCTCATGAGCTGAACATATCGCAATATTCTATTCGGGCACTATTGAAAAACCAGCTAGGGGTAAAGCCATTGAAATTGAAAAAAGTTCAAGAACTTACACAGCAACAGAAAGAAAATAGACTCAAAAGGGCTAAAAAGTTGCTTCGCTTGTCCGAAAGTGGTGAACTGCCGAATTTGGTTTTCTCCGATGAGAAAACATTCGTTGTCCAGCAGTTTGTAAACAAACAAAATGGTAGTGTTTACTTGCCAAATAGGTCAGCTGAAAATGTTCACCTTTGGTTGGGCACCAGAACTCAAGCGCTGACCATGGTGATGGTGTAGTCTAAAATTAAATGCTACTTCCGACATTTTTTGCTTTCATTCAATAAAATTAAAAAAAAATGTACCGTGCTTTTTATGCTAGCCTAAGAAGTTTTCGAACTGCGCTCGTACTTTTTAACTTGTCGTTGTTATTTTTAATATTTCAAAATATTTATAATCTCATTAATGCTGTTGTATTTCAACTTCACCATTTTCCGAGTTAATACAATAATAAGTATTAACTTTGGTTACAGCGTCAGAAATGTACCAAGAGCTATTTTCTTATATAAAATTCATAAACTTTTATTAGAGTAGGACATGTCCGTCTCCGCCTACACATTAAATTATATACATATGTGATTTTTCGACATGTTTTAGTCATCTCATTGAAAGCTTAACATTAAAAGCTGTATTCAAGTTTGGAACATGACTGTGCATTGAAGTGATTACAATTTTATAAAATGATTTATATCACCATGTCTCATTCTTTTCACTTTATTCAAATGTTCCAAATTTCATATTTTTCATTATCACCATCGTCATCATTTCCACCATTGACATTAGCATTACACATTGCCTTTTTACCTTTTGGCCAAGCCTGGCGAATTAAAATGGTTTTCATATCTTTTCGTATTATTACTTTTCAAGCACAAGAAGAAATACGTCGTCATCATCCTAGAGCTTTTTGGATAACATCAATGACTTGGCAAAATTACATATGAATCCCTTATGTGTTACACACGTCATCAGCATCTCTATATATCCTTTATGAATAAAAAGTCATATTTTTCAAATATTTAGCCTGAAATATGAATTCCTTATTTAAGTGGGTGTTGGGGTAGAAGCAAGGTGGTGGAGGTACTTCTAAATCTTGTCACATTTTAAAATCAATGAAAATGCGTTGTGTGGTTGCCCTTGCTGAGTAGGTCAAGTATTTTTTACTTGGGACTGACCACTATTTTATATACATTAAAGAAAAGCTACTAAACTATAAGTATCTTACATTGGTGTTTTTGGGTTATTAAAAAGAATTTTTATACATGGGTTCATTAATTTTGGGTTGGATTAAGTTCCACACATTATTTGTGAAGTAATGCACACCAAAACAGGAAATATGATTAATACTGGTGTAACTTCAATGACGTGCTCAATGAGAAACCCCATTTCCAAATAATAGCCACTTCAGGAGGAAGGCTCTTTTTTTTCTAACTGAAGTGGCTATGATTCGAAAATGGGGTTTCTCATTAAGTATGTCAACTAAAAACGCCAGTTCCCCTGGTTTAGGTATTTTTTAAGGATAAATAAATTAATTTTGACTTCAAAATGTCAATGGCCGATTTTGTAAGTTTGAGGACTTTTTAAAGTAAATTTTCCGGATTATAGTATATGCAATTCTGAGTCATTTTATACATTTTTGCGTATGTGGTCTCTACTCTTTACAATAGTAAACATCTGATATGGAATATTTTGCGTGATATGTTTTCTAAAAAACCCTATTTCTGCGTTCACCTTACTTCCATCCGGCATTCGATAGTTAGTGTATCCAGCGTCACCATACAGTGGGGGTTATATTAAATTTGTCATTCCCTTTGCAACAATTCGGAGTCCCAAAAAGAATAAGAATAAAATTATAAGGCGATGTCCTGTCTGTATGTTGAAATCACTATAGACGTTATTATATCTCGAGTTTTTAAAATTTGCACAAATGCTTATATTTCCACGATTTTCGATATTCCGACACAACCAAATCAGCTGAAACTTGACATTTGGGGTTCACGAAATGGTCGTCCTTGCAAAAATGCTGCTATTATACAGGGTGAGATAAAAAACTGCAACAAAGTCAAAAGCCATCATTTTTACATTTATTTTTTAATTTTATTGAATGAAAGCAAAAATGTCGGAAATAGCTTCAACTTTTAGAATAAGTTTAGATTTGTTCGAATTTGTCACCTTTGGCACGAATTATGGCCTTCAAATGGCCAATAAAACCGTCACACTCTGCCCGAATGTTGCTTTGCGGTATTTTGAAGCATTGCGGCGAAGTGCTTGTTTGAGGTGTTCGTCACTTTGGTATTTTTTAGTGACAACCTTGCTTTCCAAAATACTCCAGACGAAATAGTCCAACGGATTGGTATCCGGATATTTGGTGGCCATTGTATTGGAATTGAAGCGACGAACCTAATGTTGTAACCTTTTTTGCGTGGCTCGAGTGCGATGGTGCTGAGTCCTGTTGGAATGTCCAAGGTCTGCGGGCAAAATGTTTGCGTGCCCAAGGCTTTAATACACCCTCCAGAATATTTTCACGATAATATTCGCCAATTATTCTGATGCCACGGTCGATTAATACGAGCGGAGAGCGATCATCGGCTGTTGTGGCGACCCACACCATCACCATGGCCAACATCTGGTGGCCAACCGAAGGTGCACATTTTCAGCTGACTTCTTTGGCAAGTAAACACGATCATTTTGTTTGTTTACAAACTGCTGGACAACGAATGTTTTCTCATCGGAGAAAACCACATTTCGAGCCATTACTGCTGATGTTGCTGTTTCCTCTGTCCACTCCCTTGACGTCGGGAGCTACGCTACAAGTATCACTATAACGAGCGATGGTACGGACGCAAAAGGTTTATTCATATTTAAATGCTGGAGTGCTCTAACGATAGCCACTTGTGGTTTTCCAGCCAAATATAAATAAATCACACTATTACGCTTGAATTCCATCACGGATAACTTTTTTTTTGGAAAATTCTCACCATAATGCTTTTGTTCGCTTGTAAACAATATAATGAGCTGTCACTGGAATAATTTTAACAGCTGTCGGACGAGTGGCTTAGATATGAAGGCCGTCTGAAGTTGGTTGCAGTTTTTTCATCTCATCCTGTATATTAAATTTTGTATATTGGTATTTGAAAATTGGGGTTTGAAAATCCGAATTTTTATTACTGCTAAATATATTAAAACTAGCGTGGAAAATAGAGTATTGTGGGCAGCGTTACCTAAAATTAAATGTTGCATACACAAATATTTAACTTCCCCACTATGTATTGCAAATTCATATTGCCCAAATACGCCAGATCCATTATTATAATCTAACAAATAAATCCGCTGTAAAACTTGATACTTTACATTAATATAATTTTTGCATTGTTCGTTTATAATACAAACAAGTAAGCAAAGGCTACAGTCGAGCGGGGCCGACCGTTGAATACCCTACAACACTATAATAAACCATACAGTTTATATAGGCGAGATACTCGAAAGAATTCCACAAGATATTGTGACAAATAATAAAAGAAAACCATCAGGTTCCGTTCTCTAATTTTCGAATAATAGCAACTTAAACTAATTTGCTCATTTCCAATTTATTGGTAGATATTGCACGTAAATGGTCTGGAACCAATATTTCCCAAAGACCTATAATCTCTCAGAAGTGGCAAAAGATTAACATTTATTATTGGTTTTTGATTGAAACGCATCTATATGAGATACAGACATTTGACTATATTCTTCAACGAAATCAGCGTTAAAAAAATAGTTAAAACTGCGTCTTTCCTGTATTTGTGAATTCTCCAAAAAGTCACTGGAATGGACATTTTCGTATTTTGTCTACAAAAGTTGGCAAACTATTTCACATATTGAATATTTTTGGATGGCCATCCAAAACTACTTGGCTTTTGTAATGTCCGGTAACCCCCATTCAAATGTGCGTGAGAATCGGGCGATAATTACGACCTGCAGACAATTTTGCAGTTTTTTTGGTCCATTTCAACCCCTAAATATATGGCGATCATCTCCAAAAAGAGTAGGCTTCTATTCTGACCCTCATCTTATCCCCATGCAAAATTTCGTAAGGATCGGGCCATAAATGCGATCTGTATATGATATCCTGATATCCCAACTACTTAGTTTTGTTAGCTGTAGAAATATTACCAAATGTTTAATTCAAAATGAAAATATGCCAAAAATTTGACAAAATTGAAAAAATATGAGAAAATTTTACAAAATCAATATTTTCATCTTTAGAGAGATATTTTTATGCGATTTTTTTAGAGGTTTTTTCTTTCCTGCCAAGAGGCCATTCTGAATTAATGACAACTGTCGAAATCAGTTCAGCCGTTCTCGACATATAAGAGATTTTTCAAGCATATCTTCTTTGATAAACGTATATATCGCACATATTTTGCTATATATCCGTTTTGTTGGATGTTAACATCAATGTAAAGATCAGAAGTAACCTTGTCATGGCTTTGTGATTTCGCCGGGATTTAAAATATTCGCGGTTTAATGAAAAATTTTGAATTTTTTCAACACAAAAGATATGGTCTATTTTACCCGCTAAATATTATCCGATGACCACCCAAATTGGTAGGCTTCTTCCCCGCCCTAAACTCTAGCTACATGCGAAATTCCGCGTCGATTGGTCTATAATTGCGACCTGCAAACCTACTGCAAAATCCGACATTTTTTCAGTATTTGGTCCATTTCAACCCCTAAACATTTGGCGATCATCTCGAAAAGAAATAGGGTTCTATTTTGACCCCAGACCCACCTCCATTCTAAATTTCGTGAAGATCGGGCCATAATTGCGACCTAATTGGACAGACGGACAGACGGACGGACGGACATACATAACTAGATCGACTCAGCTCGGCGAGATAGGAAGATCCATATATACTTTCTTATGTGGGAAACCAATATTTCGAGGTGTTACATAATTTTTGGGCCAATCAAACTTATAATACCCCCAACACATAGTGTTGTAGGGTATAAAAATGTGAATGGTTATAATTGGAAAATATATAGGAATTTGGAAAATTTTGAAAATTGGAAATGTTTACCTTGTTATTATATACTACAGCCTGAGACAGAAAATTGTCTGTGCAAATTTACGTCTTCGTATAGCCCCTCCCTATATTCGGTATTTTGATGATTTTAGCGACATTATTCACCGGTATTGTTTCAAATTTAGTGTTTGAAGTTGGAAATGGATACTACAGCCTAAGGCAGAAAATTGTCTATGCATCCTATATAACGGTACCTCCCTATGTACGGTATTTTGATGATTTTGGCTATATTATTCACCGTTTATTTTAAGTTTCGAATTTCAATCTGGTAATGGCTTGTGACAAACAATGTCTATGTAGGTGCACATCGTACAGGCCCTAATATAACGGCTATATTCGGTATTTTTAAAATGTTAACAGATTTTTTGATGTTATCTTTTTCGAAAATTTTCAAATTCGTTCTAAATGGTGGAGGGCCCATCCGAACTTACTGCTTTTTTACTTGTTTCGATTCATCTATATCTATAAAAGAGGAAAATGTTTGTATGTTTGTTTGTTTGATTGTTTGTAATTTATGGACTCGAAAACCGCTGCACAGATTTTCCTGAAAATTTCCAAATATACTACAACATCACCTGAAAGTAACATCTATATCTATAAAAGTGGGAAATATTTGTATGTATGTTTATTTGTAATTTATGGACTCGAAAACCGCTTCACAGATTTTCCTGAAAATTTCCAAGTATACTACAACATCGCCTGAAAGTAACATGGGCTATATAATTTTTTGAAATTCCACTTGGAACTGGAGATATAGCATCAAAATCGGAGGTACCTCCCAAGAATTTAGATTTTATATGCACATATCTATTTATTGATTACAGCTAAAGTCTCCAAATTTGGAATCCGTAACGGCATTCGGAACAAAAATAATTTTGCCAAATTATATTGAAATCGGTTCAGATTCAGATGTAGCTCCCATATATATTTTCTGCCGATTTCATATATTTGATGCACCGAACACGCTATCTATTTTTAATCTCAATGAAATTTGGAATGTGTACCGGAATATAAAACGAACATACATTTGCCAAATTATATTGAAATCGATTCAGATTTGGATATAGCTTCCATATATATTTTCGACCGATTTCGTTCATTTGATGCACCAAACATGATCTATGTTATATTTTAATGAAATTTGGTATGTGTGACGAATTTTGTCTTAAATGCCTTTGCCAAATTATATTGAAATCGGTACAGACTTAGATATAGCTCCCATATATTCCATATTCGATTCCAATGAAATTTGGAATGTGGTGGCAAATAAATTTGTCAAATTATATTGATATCGGTTTAGATTTGGATATAGCTGCCATACAAAATTTCGTCCGATTTCCCATATTTGATGCACCAAACACGATACTTATGTCCGATTTTAATGAAATTCGGCAGGAGGACTAAAGTTGGTACAAACAAAAAATTGCCAAATTATATTGAAATCGGTACAGATTTAGATATAGGTCCGATATGTATATTTTCGGCAGATTTCGAATATTTAATGAACCAAAGCCGATACATATGTCCAATTTTAATGAAATTCGGAATGAGTGACTAAATTTTGTTAAGATTTGGATAAAGCTCCAAAACACGGTATGTACCTTCAATTTCAATGAAATATGGAAAGTATGACGGAATCGGGTGTAAGAATAAATTTTGATAAATTATATTGAAATCGGTACAGATTTGAATATGATTTTATTAAGAAGCATTGACCCGCAAAACCTTTGCAACGGTATTAGGCTAACAGTAAAAAACTGCACAACAATTTAATTGAGGATTCGATTATTACGGGAAATTGTGTTGCTACCCTAAATTCTCTCATTGCAACAAAAATGCCACTCAACTTCAAAAGTCTGCAGTTTTTTGCACGCTTGGAATTTACTATAAAACTAAAAAAATTCGAATGAATAAACCTTCGTGAATGCGGACTTAGTTTGGAATGTTGCTGATTTTCTCATGGTGAGCTTTTCCTGGCATGTTCACGCACGTAATTAAGTTTTTTACATTTTTGAATTTGTTTTATTTTGTTTTTAAACCAACAAATATTCGTATATAAAATTTTGAAAGCATATAAAATCCAAAGGGGGAGCGAAGCACACCGGGTTCAGCTAGTACGCTATATTTTCCTCTTTTCTTTCAATATTCTCCTCTTTGCTTTCACATTGGGACAATATACAAACTGTTATATTTTATGCAAAATAATGTTAATTATTATGGTCAATTAACTCATCACGTTGAATGTGGATAAAGACTATGCGATGTCCTCATTTTATCGAATCATTTCATTTCACTACTTTATGCCTGGGTTCGGTGTCTTGCATGCTTAGAAGTGATGCAAAGACTTATGAATATTGCAGCATACATTAACGCCAGACATCCACTAACCAAAGTACGCACACACATAGATGTACTCAAGTATACACCACAGTGCTGTTGCCATTGCCAGTCAAATATGACATCCCTTTACACTACCGCCATCAATATACTACCATGCCTGGTGGCCATTTCGGGAACAATGTATGAAAGTACGTCAAATAACTGTCGGATTACGACTTCGAAGTCTTTGCCCTACTACAATCAGGCATTGACAATGCAAACCTTAGAGCTATAAAACACTTTTTAGACAACGACATCGCCTGGATGATGACGATAATGATGATTACAGACACTAATGCATCCAGCGACTAAATGCTGCCAAAAATCACAGACTACATACCTGCAAATTGCAGATCCCGCTTAACGAGCGTTGAATGAAATGAACCAAAAATACACGACATCAAGTTAGTGGCTGAAAGTGTTGTCATTTGCTGCGGGCTAAATGGCTAACTTGCCGGCAGGGTTATGGCTGTTTATAGTCATACAATGCACGGTTTTACGGGTTATTGGCTAACAATTGATGGAGTTAATATTCAACAAGCAAAAAATATTCAATAAGCAGAACAAATAGGATAAATTCAGTCATATTTTCTGAAATCCATCTCATTTGACCTGAAATTACACCGTTCGTGAAATCGATTGAAGAACTCTATCCAAATCTGAACCGATCTCGATAAATTCGAGCAAAGGTTGTTTTTAGTTGGATTTGATATCTTATACCGAAAATCATTGGTATGGAGAGCAATTACCGCTATGGGGGGGATTCAGTTTCAAATCGAATGAAACATATGTACGGGCTAACACTGTGCAACACAAAAAATAATCCGGCAGATTATGAAACAAGTAAGTAAAGGCTATAGCCGTGCGGGGCCGACCATGTTATACCCTACAACACTACAACATGTTAGAAGCCCCTTTATATCCACATCCATTTTGGAAGATATCGCTTTTGAAATTATGTGACGCAGCACTGCCCAGATACTACCCTTAGCATTTTGACCAGGGACATTTGCCCAATATTTACACACACCTTCGTGCTGTTAGTTGTTGCGGTCCATTTCACAGCTAAATATAATCTAATGCTCATCCAAAATGCTTGAATTCTTCCCTGCCCTTAACTCTCTTCTCAGGCGTGCCGATTGGCTTCAATTATATGGTCAGGAATTTCTTTTCTGTTTTTGGTTCATTTGAACCTCTAAATATTTTGTTATTAAATACTTTGTCCCCGATATTTGGCTATATTCGTCAACGAAATCAGCATAAATTCGGATATCGCATGTAAGTAATGTTGGGATTCTTTCATACAAAAGTAGTGGTTCATTCTACCCGCTGTTATAAACTCTAACTTCATGCGAGATTTTGTATCCGTTTGTTTCTATTTATGATCTTTATAACGACTGCAAAATCAGGAACATTTTTAGTTGTTGGTCCATTTCAACATCTAAATATATTGCGTTGTTAGGCCCTTCTGAGCCTAACCCTACCCTTGTGAAAATGTTCGTGAGGATCGGACGATAACTGCAATCTGTATATAAATAATAACCCCAACCTGTGTTGTAAAGTGAAAAATATTACAAAATATACACTTCAATATTATGATCAAATTGAAAAAATCGCATGCGATAAAAAATATGAAAAAATAAAACAATTTTACAAAATACTACAAAGTCTATATTAACACCATTATCGACATCTTTTTATGTGATTTTTTTAGATTTTTTTCTTTTATGCCAAGAGGGCATTCTGAATGGACAAAATTTGTCAAAATCGGTCCAGTCATTCTTGAGATATAAGCATTCTAGCTAACACCCCCTTCCTCTGTATATATACATTGTATATTTCGCTATATATATATACGATATATTTACTATCGGTATTTACGTAACGTTCAGGATTGACCTGTTCCCTATATGTGATTTCCGGGATTAAAAATATTCGCGGTTTAACAGAAAATTTGACTTTTATTTAACACAAATGTTATGGTCTATTTCACCCACAAAATATTACCCGATGACCATCAAAATTAGAAGTCTTCTGCCCAGCCCTAAGCTCTAGCCCCATACAAACTTTCACTTCGATTGGTCTATAATTGCGACCTGTAGAGCAACTGCAAAATCATGAAATTTTTCAGCTTTTGGTCCATTTCAACCCCTAAATATTATGCGATCATCTAAAAAAGCACCAACACTATTCTAAATATCGTGAAGATCGGGCTATAATTGCGATCTGTAGAGTGATTACAAATTAACATGAACAGACGGACGGACGGACATACATAGCTAGATCGACTCAGCTCGGCGAGATAGGAAGATCCATATATACTTTCCTATGTGGGAAATCAATATTTCGAGGTGTTACATAATTTTTGGCCCAATCAAACTTATAATATCCCCAACACAAAGTGTTGTAGGGTATAATGAGACACGAGTATCGGCGGCTTGAAATTTTACATCAAAAAGTAAGCAAATAGGGAGACCATGTGCACTACGTTCCGTCAATGAAATTTCTTATTGATTTTGAACCAACGTAGAGGTTCATTGAATAAATGAAAAAAAGTTTCATTGAGTTTCATTAATATAAAATTAACGAAATTGTTCATTAATATTTAAGAGGTAGATATATGCGAGATAAACCCTACTTTTTTGGATGATCTTTATAAAATCACGTTCTGAGTCGGTTTATGCATGTCAGCTAGTCTGACCATCTGCCCATGTATTTTTATGAACAAAATGCAGATCGTCTTTATTGTCCAATTGATATGAAATTTTCCATGAAACTGCTTCATTAAATTGGAGCACAAATTTAAATATAACAATTATCACAATTTTCCCACTAATTGTAAATACTTTGGTTGTAAATACAGCGCTATTATGTATAATTTCTATATTCACTGAATTTTGTAAAAACCAGTAAGGAAAGCTCAAAAGTCGGGCGGAGCCGACTATATGATACCCTACACCACTATACATATTTTGTAGAGCTCTCGTAAAAAGGTTTATACAGGGCATTTCAGAGCTCTATGAGATATTTGGTACAAAATCAAAATCTATCTAATTCTATCGTGCATTTTACGAACTATAGCTATCTCTGAACCGGGTTTCTCCAAATTTGACGTATAAGCTTCTAGACTGAATTCGGTCTTATGTACGAAAATTCAGGTGATTTGGGCTGATATTGACCATTTAGTGCACATTTAACCCGAAATCGGATGAAGATATATATGGGAGCTATATCCAAATCTGAACCGATTTCGATAAAATTACAAACAGCTATTTCTGGGCTGTATCTTATATCTGGTACCAAATATCATTCTTGTGGAGTGCATATTACGAATGTGAGAGGCTTAAACACCAAATCGGATAAAACATATATATAGGAGCTATAGCTGTTTCTGATCCGATTTTCTCCAAATTTGTTGTATTTGCTTTAAGGCTAATCTCGGTCACATGTGCCAAAATTCGGGCCATTTGGGCTGATATTGGCCATTTGGTGGTCAATTAACCCAAAATCGGATGAAGATATATATGGGAGCTATATCCAAATCTGAACCGATTTCGATAAAATTTAAAACAGCTATTTCTGTGCTCCATCTAATACCTGGTACCAAATATCACGGTTGTGGAGTGCATAGTAGGAATGTGAGGGACTTAAAGATCAAATCGTATGAAAGATATATATGGGAGCTATAGCTATATCTGAACCGATTTTCTCCAAATTTGATATACTTGCTTCTAGGCCAAACTCGGTTGGGTGTGCCAAAATTCAGGTAATTTGGACTGATAGTGGACATTTGGTGCACATTTAACCTGAAATCGGATGAAGATATATATGGGAGTTATATCTAAATTTGATCCGATTCTCACCAATTTCAATAGGGTTCGTCCTTGGGCCAAAAAAATATGGTTTGGAAAATTTCATTTCAATCGGATAATAAATGCGACCTGCATTTTGTTCACAAGAATACATGGACAGACGGACGGACGGACAGACGGACGGACGGACGGACAGACGGACTGACATGCATAAATCGACTCAGAAAGTCATTCTATGAAGGTTCTCAAAAGTAACTATGGGTCTAAATCGTTTCCTTCTCCATGTTACAAACAAATGCACAAAGACATAATACCCTTACCACTATGTGGTGTAGGGTATAAAATGTAGTTTCGTAACATTAAAGAAATCAGTTTCATATATTCAATGAAACCAAAAATCATTGAATTTAAAAGCAACGTAAGTTTTCATTGCATGAACAAAAATATTATTATATTAATGTAGCTTTTCATTGCATCAATGAGAAAATTAACGAAACCGGTTCATTGATGCAACGAAGCATTTTTCTTTCAGTGTGCCGACTCTTTCCACACCTTTAGAAATCTTCGGATAATTATTCCTCATAGTCCGTGCGTATGGTCAAAACTATATAAAGGCCTTAACAAAATTGGGCTAAGCACACGAAATACCTTGAACTTTTAAGCAGCAGTTTAATACTATAAAGTCCAGTTGTAATTTTCACAATCCAGAACCTTTGCAGCGAATTGTGGAGCATAAAGGGAGATTTCGTAAGTTTGTCCGGGCCGAACTTTGAATACCCTCCACCATTAGTAACAAATTAGAAATTTTTCAAAAAAAAAAAAAAAAACAAAATCCATAACAAATTTTGTTAAAATCTTTAAAATACCTAATACCGGAAGGTGCCGATACATGGGGGGGGGGTGATATACGATATTGTGGACCAATATAGACGAATCGATGTCTAGGGATAAAGAACTCCTTGTGTAAAATTTCAGACAATTCCGTTGAAAAATGTTGCTAAAATCATAAAAATACCGAATATCGGGGTACCGTTTTATGGCAACCTATTCTTCCAGGGGATAAAGTACTCACAAGGAAATCCTTGTGTGGATTTTCAGACAATACCATTGGAAAATGTGGCTAAAACCATCAAAATACCGAACTTCGAAGGGTACCGTTATATGGGGGTATGCGATATTGTGGACCTATATCCACAATTCTCTTTCAGGGGGTAAAGTACTCACAAAGAACTCCTTGTGTAGAATTCCGTTGAAATATGTGGCTAAAATCATCAAAATGCCGAATAATGGGGGGAGTACCGTTAAATGGAAGCTATATGATATCGTGAACCAGACAATACCATTGGGAAATGTGGCTAAAATCATCAAAATACCGAATATCGTTGGGTACCGTTATATGGAGGTTAAACGAAAATTTAAGAGTAGGATATTGGCAATATTTGGTTTCAATAGGACGTGCCACACAGCCGAAGCTATACTCGATGCTTCGCGTTCTATTTTGAAATATTGTACTATCATCCGCAGAGCTGTTGTCGATTACCATTAGACTATTATTTGTGAGGTGCCTTCAAAAATAAGTGTTAGCCCGATAATCTAGAGACAATCGACTCTTTAAAGGAAATATTCGTGAGATCGTGCAGGCTACTGCATGGTCAGCCGAGACAACATTTTAATTGAAATTATTTTCCACTTTTAACCGCGGCAATAGTGCTCTCAAATAAAAAAAATAGAAAATATTGAGTGTCTTTATTGCATTTTCAAAAAAAAAAGTGGAAAGGGCTTTATGTTCGGCCGAGTCAAACTTTTTATACCCTCCACCACAATGTTTATCAATGTGAAATTAAATAATGTAAAGAATAAAATCTGTTAACTTAGAATATTAAAATAAACAAGTAAGCAAAGGCTACAGTCGAGCGGGGCCGACCGTTGAATACCCTACAACACTATAATAAACCATACAGTTTATATAGGCGAGATACTCGAAAGAATTCCACAAGATATTGTGACAAATAATAAAAGAAAACCATCAGGTTCCGTTCTCTAATTTTCGAATAATAGCAACTTAAACTAATTTGCTCATTTCCAATTTATTGGTAGATGTTGCACGTAAATGGTCTGGAACCAATATTTCCCAAAGACCTATAATCTCTCAGAAGTGGCAAAAGATTAACATTTATTATTGGTTTTTGATTGAAACGCATCTATATGAGATACAGACATTTGACTATATTCTTCAACGAAATCAGCGTTAAAAAAATAGTTAAAACTGCGTCTTTCCTGTATTTGTGAATTCTCCAAAAAGTCACTGGAATGGACATTTTCGTATTTTGTCTACAAAAGTTGGCAAACTATTTCACATATTGAATATTTTTGGATGGCCATCCAAAACTACTTGGCTTTTGTAATGTCCGGTAACCCCCATTCAAATGTGCATGAGAATCGGGCGATAATTACGACCTGCAGACAATTTTGCAGTTTTTTGGTCCATTTCAACCCCTAAATATATGGCGATCATCTCCAAAAAGAGTAGGCTTCTATTCTGACCCTCATCTTATCCCCATGCAAAATTTCGTAAGGATCGGGCCATAAATGCGATCTGTATATGATATCCTGATATCCCAACTACTTAGTTTTGTTAGCTGTAGAAATATTACCAAATGTTTAATTCAAAATGAAAATATGCCAAAATTATGACAAAATTGAAAAAATATGAGAAAATTTTACAAAATCAATATTTTCATCTTTAGAGAGATATTTTTATGCGATTTTTTTAGACGTTTTTTCTTTCCTGCCAAGAGGCCATTCTGAATTAATGACAACTGTCGAAATCAGTTCAGCCGTTCTCGACATATAAGAGATTTTTCAAGCATATCTTCTTTGATAAACGTATATATCGCACATATTTTGCTATATATCCGTTTTGTTGGATGTTAACATCAATGTAAAGATCAGAAGTAACCTTGTCATGGCTTTGTGATTTCGCCGGGATTTAAAATATTCGCGGTTTAATGAAAAATTTTGAATTTTTTCAACACAAAAGATATGGTCTATTTTACCCGCTAAATATTATCCGATGACCACCCAAATTGGTAGGCTTCTTCCCCGCCCTAAACTCTAGCTACATGCGAAATTCCGCGTCGATTGGTCTATAATTGCGACCTGCAAACCTACTGCAAAATCCGACATTTTTTCAGTATTTGGTCCATTTCAACCCCTAAACATTTGGCGATCATCTCGAAAAGAAATAGGGTTCTATTCTGACCCCAGACCCACCTCCATTCTAAATTTCGTGAAGATCGGGCCATAATTGCGACCTAATTGGACAGACGGACAGACGGACGGACGGACATACATAGCTAGATCGACTCAGCTCGGCGAGATAGGAAGATCCATATATACTTTCTTATGTGGGAAACCAATATTTCGAGGTGTTACATAATTTTTGGGCCAATCAAACTTATAATACCCCCAACACATAGTGTTGTAGGGTATAAATATAACCCAAATAGCGAAAACCCATATTATCATCTAATACGGTTGGAAATTTTGACAGAAAACTCCAAAATTCCGAAAATCTAGAGGTATCTTTATATGGGGGTTATACTTATTACTGCTTCCAATTTTTTGCAGGAGAGAGAGCAGATCTACCATGAACCCGATTGACATTATTCAAAATACCTGAAATCAGTATTTTTCGGGGGCTACACCAATTAGTTTACCTGAATGAAAGAACAGACCTACCGAGAACCCCAATTGCCAAGTTTCATGTAATTTGGTTGGGAGTTGTGGCAGAAACCTTTAAAATACAGAAAGTCGGGAGGTATCGTTATATGGGGACAACCCTACCAAGAACCCCAAATACAAAGTTTCAGTTGATTTGGCTGGAAATGGTGGCAGAAAACTTCAAAATACCGAAGATATAGAGGGACACGTTTAGGTCTAGTCCTCGTATAGACGTATAGACGTATAAACGCGGACCAATGCAGTCAATTTGCACTACCAGTCAGCCTGCATATAATATAAATCTATGTGTCAAAGCTCTAGATTAAATAATGTGGACTCTATTGTGATTTCAACAGGCGAACGGCTTTGTAATTGCATTCTGATCGGAAATATATATACCTTTTGGGATCTCCGATGAATATTGAATATACGTTTTGCAAACGGAATGACAATTTTAATATACCCTCCAATGTTTGGTGGAGAGTATAACTGAGAAAAATATCGCTTGTCGGAGTCGATTATTTTTATGACTCTGACTCCACTAAAATTGTTTGACCTAGAAGTATTTTTCCTTTAAATCTTTATAAAATAGATATTTTCCCGACCACGATGTTTTTGGTCGATTTCTAAAAAATCAACTTTTAGTTTCTCTTAAATTTCTTGTTATACCCTCCACCGGGGATAGTATGGGGGGTATTTTAAGTTCGTCATTCCGATTGTAACTCAACGAAATAATCATTTTAGACCCAACAAAGTATATATATTCTTGATCAGCGTAAAATTCTATAACGAATTAACATAGGAAGCTAACATTTTGCACAGATCTCTCTTTTGTCTACAGGCAGGCCAAGTTCGAAGATGGACTATACCGGTCCACGATGTCGTATATCCCCCATATAACGGTACCCCCCGATATTAGGTATTTTGATGATTTTACCCACATTTTTCAATGGAATCGCCTGAAATTCCACACAAGGAGTACGTTGTGAGTACTTTACCTCCGAAAGAGAATTGTCTATATAGGTCCACGATACCGTATATCCCCACATAACGGTAACCCCCGATATTTGGTATTTTAATGATTTTAGCAACATTTTTCAACGGAATTCTACACAAGGAGTTCTTTGTGAGTACTTTACCCCTAGATATAGATTTGTCTATATGGGTCCACAATATCGTATATCCCCCCATATATCGGCAACTTATGATTTTAGGTATTTTAAAGACACAGAATTTTTAATGGATTTTATTTTATTGAAAATTTTTTCATTTGTTCCAAATGGTGGAGGTTATTCAAAGCTCAGCCCGGCCGAACTTACTGCTTTTTCACTTGTTCATTATCTTTTCCATTTATCCTGGTGCCCACAGTTTAAATAATTTTACATCTCTTCGTAATCTGAGAACATTGACACAATTTCAATATTTCGATAATTTTCGTCTGTATTTCATCTTATAACGCAAAAAAAAAACAAAAGTTCAAAATAAAATTGGCAACAATTTGCCATTCCTCCCAAAAACATATCTACATATGATGTCATAATGGAACCGTAGTTGACTGTATTCGAGAGACTAAAATAGAACTTCCATTTTTGAAGTGACACAATGTTGCCAAAAAGGTCCATGACCCAAAAGGCTAAACAAACATTTTACTAGCAGGCGGCGGCTATGACATGACTTCTTTGTATCATTGTTTGGCTTTTGACTTGCATTTTAGGGGCGAGAGCCAATGTTGTTGTCGTCATCGTGGTAATTTTTATCACCACCAACATTTAATGTGTGATAGTGTGTTGCAATGCGGTCGCTGCCGATGCTCCTGCTGTCTTCTGCTGTGAATGGTATTACCGTGAGTTGTTTTTCTTGATGTAGCCAACATTATGTTCAGCTAGCCAAAGGTGCCAAGTTCTTGTCGCTATCATCAAACCATTGTTGTCTGACGTGTTCTTGTGGCATGCTTGTCTTTGGTGACATCCTTCTCATCAGCATCAGTGTCACCATCACCACAAACACCGCCAACCGACATCATCATCGCATCATATTGTCATCTTTCGCCCTTTGCCTTAATAGTCGTTACCATCATCATCTTGATTTTGGTGTTATTGTTTTTGCTATTCTCTCGGATTGCCTTGGCTTGAAAGGAAACCGAAATAAAATGAAATAAAATAAAATCTTATCATGCGACATGCTCAATAAACAAAGAGAATTTGGTTTTCTTCTGCTTAAAAACAGTCACTGGCAATTTTCCGTCACATGATTGTTTGTGGGAAATGTGTTGAATTCACCTCTATTACGAATTTTCCTCATTGCTCTCATTTTCTTGCGCCAACATAATCGTCGTTTTCTGGCGGGGGGTTGAGAAAGAGGGTGGACAAAATACCACAGAATTTTATAATCGATATCTCGTCTAGAAGGGCTAACTGTTTGTTGACTTTAAAATATGCCTCCAGGGGGTTGTTTGGTGCTAAAGGTGGTGTCAAAAAGTCGGCATTGCTCTAAATGAGATGTACCACTTTTCTCTGAGTGGTGGTGAATAGCTTTAAACTATTTCAAGCATGCTCAATATTATACACTGGAAAAAGTAGTATGCATTCCTGACAAAGAAATAAGAAAAACTTATTGGTGTGCTATCGAATGCGGTAAATATGTACATATTTGTGATTTTGCCAGGATTAAAACTATTTGCGGTTTAGTGGAAATCTTTGTACTTTTTTACATAAAACTTATGGTCTATTTTGCAAGCTAAATATTATCCAATGATCAAACATAAACCCACCTTCGTGCAAAATTTAGTGAGGATTGGGTGCTAATTGCGACCAGTAGCGAGATTATAAATTAACATGGAAAGATGGCCAGACGGACGGTCGGGCACACATAGCTAAACCGACTCAGGTCGGCGAAATAGGAAGATTCATAGATAGTATCCTATATCCAGGACCCACATTTCAAGGTGTTACATACTTTTGTTGTAGGTATAAAACATAGTTAATGAAAATTTGAAATTGATGTTATATTTTCTTCTAACATTGCAAATCTAAATATTTCTATCAATATAAGATATTTTATCATAAGTTCAAAGATTCTCAAAACTTAGGTTAAACCATAGGCTAAGGGTATGTATCTATTGGAAAACCTACTATTATCTTCCTACTTATTTCTCCTCCTTTTCCAACAAAAAACGAAGTATGAGCATCTCCCAAATCTTTTACATCCACTTCGAAAGTCAATGTTTGACAATGGAATTCATTAATTGCCTTCCGCCACTTTTCTAATAGTTTTACGTTCATATTGATGTTCTATCAGTATTTTTGTTGATAAATAATATAAATGCCAAAATGTAGCACCGCACAGTTGAAAAGAACAAAATTCTTACATTAGGTTTTTTTTTTTGATTTCAGTAGTATTTTTCAAATGGTTGTTTTTATACCCTCAGCCATATAGCTAGAGAGGGTATAAGTTAACGGCTCACCCTAATAAACATCAAACTAAATATGCAAACCAACTAGTAAACATTCCCATCATTATGCTGCGCAAGCAGTCCGACAAATCAACAGGAATATGACACCAGGGCAGTCATCCGCCACAAACACGCGCACTAATACCAGCGCACCGCAAGTGATGACTCAGCGTAATAACGAGCACGACCAGGCTGCAGTATAATATTAGTTTTAAGTTGAAGCAATTCATAATTGTAAATCCAACAAGAGAGGTGCATAGCACCGCAACATAAATGTTAGTAACAAAATAAAGAAACACCATAGCAGTGTGAAATAAACTTTAACTTCTAACATTAACTGGCGCCCAACAACTACAAGGATCAACACATCCTAGAACCCAACAACTACAAGGATCAACACATCCTAGAACCCAACAACCACAAGGATTAAAACATCCCAACAGCCGGTACGAGAACCGTTCCTGAGTAGGAGTACGAAAAGGATGTTACGTAAGAACTAGCGGACTACCGGGATATAAGGAAAATGATCAAATTATTATTAGTAAGTTATTATAAATTTAACAAAAGTAAAAAAGAAGAAATGTTAAAATAAAATTAAACAAAATAAGGAATAACACAGAAAGTGAAAGTGTGAAATCTAATTTACAAAAATCATATTTGTGCTAGAATACGTTTAACAAAAATAACAAAGTAAGAAGAAAGAAATGTTAGAGTAAGGTAAAACAAAAAATAAAGTGTGACATCTAAATTTACAAAAAAATCATATTTGTGCGAAATTAACAAATGTAAGAAATATGAAATGTTAGATTAAGTTAAACAAAAAAATAGAGTGTGGCATCCAAATTTAAAGAGTCATATCCGTGCTGAAATAAGTTTAAAGAAATTTTGATAATAGATTTGTGACGAGAACTAGGATTTGGTGTTTCTTTTTCTCCTTTTTTTCGAGCGGCCAATGCCGGAAGATTTAAACAACTTAATAACAAGGGTCGAAGCTATGAGTGTTTCAGGACAGACATCTTCGCCTTCTGGGGCAGCTCCCGTAAGGTTTAATCCCTTTACGGAAAGTCAGACTAATGAGGTGAAACGAATAATAAGTGAGACGGTGGCAAACCTTCTCAAACAGGGGGAGGATGTTACCGCCACTAAAGATGTCGACATAGAAGGATCTGGGGATATCTCAGAAGGAGAGAGAATACCAGACATAGTGAAGACGTTAAGGGAATTCTCGGGCAAGCCAGGAGAATTTAGTTCGTGGAGGAAAGCTGTTGATAGGATCATGAACATTTATGAGTCACAAAGGGGAACAACCAAATACTTCACAATTCTACACACTGTTAGGCATAAAATTGTTGGTGAGGCCGACACGGCTTTGGAGTCTTATCGGACCCCATTAAATTGGAAAGCGATAAGAAAGTGTTTAGTGCTTCATTTTTCAGATAAGAGAGATATTTCGACCTTAGAGTATCAAATGACCGTCCTATCTCAGGGTGGGCAAACCATAACAGATTTTTACCAGAAGGTTTACCACCATTTGTCTTTGATTCTGGACAAGATTGATTGTCTGGATATAGGGAACGAGGCTTTGGATGTATTGACCCAAACATATAGGGACAAGGCTTTGGACACCTTTATTCGAGGACTTAATGGTAATCTTCCAAGCTTAATGAGTGTTACAAACCCGACAAGTTTGCCTCAGGCTCTAAATGCCTGTTTAAAATTAGGTAATCTAGGTGTGCGTATTCAACACGCTACCGAGAAAGGATCCAGACCAAACAGGATCCCCCAAACTAACCCTCCTAGACATTTTTACCCACAGCTGACGATTGGTGATAGGAATTTTCAAGGTGACCAAAGGTACAGAGGCCCTACTCAATATCGTTATCAGAATTTCCGAAGTGGAGAACAACAATACGGAGGGCCGGCGAACTTTTCGAATCGACCTCCAGTAGTGAATAATTTTGGACACCCCCAATACGGAGGATACAGACCCCCACTTCCTCCTAAACCTGCTGTACCAATGGACGTGGATCAATCAATACAGACTAGGCAGGTAAACTATCAGAATAGGCCACAGTTGAGTAATGCTTTTAACAATGTTCAGCCTAACTTTAAGAGAAATAATTCAGGAAATATTCATCAGCCGCAAAAGCAGCAGAGAGTGTTTAATGTTGAGGCCCAAATACGTGAGGATGCAGAGCCGGATGAAATGAATGGTTCTGATGAACAGGAATATGAGGTTTCCTATGACGAAGCGTACGAGGAGGATCTAGACGATCAGTTGGCAATTGTAGATGACGTTAATTTTTAGACTAGCTTCAACGTTGCCATACCTCCCTTTCAGAATGAAAAATGGCAACGAACTTAAATTTCTTATAGACACCGGTTCGAACAAAATTATATTAATGGCAAATTTATTAGAAACCCTCTAAAGAACCAGAAACCTTTTCATGTTAAGTCCGTAGGCGGCATAGTTAGTATAGAGACCCATAGTTTTATTGACATTTTTAATTGCGGGATCGGAAAGTTAGAATTTTACATCCTTCCTGGTCTAGAGACCTTTGATGGGATAATAGGGAATGATACCCTGAAATCTTTGAATGCAGTGATTTACACTTGGAGATCCTATCTCACAATTCTGGATGGAAAGAAATTTCCTTTGAAAGAGCTGCAAATTGATGAGATTAATAACATGAATCTACGTTTAAATCATCTAAATCCCGAAGATGAAAAAGAAGTCAGGAATATTTTGGATGACCATCCAAACCTTTTTGCAGATCCCAATAAAAAACTCACTTATTCAACAATCGTACAAGCTGAAATTAATACGAGTAGTGATAGTCCAGTTTATTCAAAATCCTATCCGTATCCAATGGCACTGAAATCCGAAATTGACAAACAGATAGAAGAACTATTAAGGGACGGGATAATTCGCCCTTCCAGGTCCGCATATAATGCTCCAGTTTGGATAGTACCAAAAAAACCAGATGCTTCAGGTGTGAAAAATACCGCATGGTTATTGACTATAGGAAACTTAATGAGATAACTAGACCTGACAGATACCCCATACCTGAAATTACAGAAATCTTGGCTAACTTAGGCGAACAGAAATACTTTTCCACCATAGATTTAAAGAGCGGATTCCATCAGATTCCACTTAGGGAATCCGATATTGAGAAAACAGCTTTTTCCGTCAAGAATGGAAAGTTCGAGTTCACAAGACTACCATTTGGACTACGTAACGCGTCTGCAATATTCCAAAGAGCTCTAGATGATATTCTTAGAGAGCATATAGGGAAACGGTGCTACGTCTACATTGATGACATTTTGATATTTGGTAGGACTAAAAAGGAACACATTGAAAATTTGAGGATAATATTCCGCACTTTGGAAGACTCTAATCTGAAAGTTCATTTGGACAAGAGTGAATTCTTAAAGGAAGAAATTGACTTCTTAGGGTTCAATGTAAAGGAAGGAGGTTTTTCTGCAAACCCAGACAGACTTAAGGCCATAGTTAATTTCCCTCAACCTAGAACAGTTCATGACTTGCGATCGTTCCTGGGTTTGACCGGACATTATCGGAGATTCATAAGGGGCTATGCTCAAATAGCCAAACCATTAACTTCCATGATGAGAGGCGATATAGGGAAAACCCCGAGAAACCAGTCAAAAAAAATCAGTGTCAATTTGAATTCCGAACAGATTGAAAGTTTCAAACAGCTCAAGAACTGTTTGGTATCGGAGGAAGTCGTTTTGAACTATCCCGACTTTGATAAGCCCTTTGAACTCACTACTGACGCCTCGAAATACGCTTTAGGAGCAGTTTTATCTCAAGGCAATAGACCTATCACATACCTTTCTAGAACTCTCAGTAGGGCAGAAGAGGAATATGCGACAAATGAGAAAGAAATGCTGGCGATAATTTGGGCTTTAAAGGAATTGAATTGTTACTTGTATGGAGCAAGAAGCATAAAGATATTTACCGACCATCAACCTTTGACATTTGCGCTAAGCAACAAGAACACAAATGTGAAGATGAAGAAGTGGAAGGCACAGTTAGAAGAATATAATTACGAGTTAATTTATAAACCAGGTAGCACGAATGTAGTCGCGGACACGCTATCGAGACCACCAGTGACAGATGTTAACTCCCTAACGCCCACGGTTCACAGTGCCGAGGACTCATCGGAAGACCTAATTCCTTCCGCTGAGGTGCCAATAAATACCTTCAAAAATCAGATCATTATTGAGGAATCATCAGCTTCCTCATATGAATTTAACATTGTATTTCCCTCCTACCATAGACATATCATTAAAGAAACCAGTCTAGCGGAATCAGATCTGAAAGTCATATTAAAGAGATACTTAAATCCTACAGTAGTCAACGGCATCAAGACCTCAGAGCCAGTTATGCTTATGATTCAAGCACTGTACCCTCATCACTTCAGAAACATTAAAGTACGATTCGCTCGAACAATGGTTGAAGATGTTACTGATGAGGAGAGACAAAAACAAATCATTATTGAGACTCACAACAGAGCACATAGGAATAATGCCGAGAATAGGAGACAAATTTTAGAGAGCTATTACTTCCCTTCCATGACTAGGAAAATAAAGAATGTGATCAATATCTGTAAAGTATGTAAAGAAAATAAGTATGAGCGACATCCGAACGCTCCCAAACTTAATAAGACACCTATGCCAACTTATCCTGGGCATACAATCCACATAGATATCTTCTCTACAGACAAGTTTCGAGTTTTAACCGCAATAGACAAATTTACAAAATTCGCAGTAACCAGAATGATAAATGGCAAAGGCATTGAAGACATTAGGAAACCATTGAGAGAAATAATTTTCTACTTTGGGGTCCCGAAGTCAATTGTATTTGATAACGAGCGATCTTTCAATTCTCAGACCATTCGGTTTATGTTGGAAGACGAACTTGGCATGGAAATTTTTACGGCACCGCCTTATAAGAGCGAGGTTAATGGGCAAATAGAGAGATTCCATTCGACCTTATCGGAAATTATGCGTTGCAGTAAGTGTGAGCGACCCGATTACTCTTTTGAGGAGCTATTGCAAGATAGCGTTAACAAGTACAATCACACAATACATTCGTCAATTGGAAAGAAACCCGTAGATCTATTTTTTGGACGACCGACGACCTTTGGACCAGAGGACTACGAAAGGACTCGCCTTAACAACTACGAAAGACTCTTGAGGAAACAGGAAAATGATTTGGCAAATCATAATCGTGTTAGGGAAGAACCAAAAGAATATCAAGAAGGTCAGAAAATATTTGTCAAACAGAACAAGAGATTAGGAACCAAATTATCTAAACGTTTCAAAGAAGAAGTTGTAAAGGAGAATAGGCACTCAACTGTCCTGACTCAATCAGGGAGAATAGTCCATAAGAGTCATATCAGAAACTGACTTACTTATTTACCGGGTTTTCAGTTCTTAATTACAGGTTGCCTAGGGGTCACAGAAATATTGGACTACTCTCAATCAGAAGTGGTTCTTATAGAGAGTGGAATAGGAAAAATACAAACAGGGACATTCAAAATTTTGCATGTTATTAACATCAAGGAATATCATGACACTCTAGAGAGGATCAAGGACGACTTGGCCAAAGGAATTCCAGACAACCACCCACTACTCCCCTTCCTACATAATGACATCACTACCCTATCTCACCTTATAAATCGGCTAATGCCTGAAGAGAGATCTAAAAGATCTCTTGATGAGATTGGAACGGCGTGGAAATGGCTGGCAGGTAGTCCAGACCATGATGACCTTATGCTTTTGAAAAACAAAATCAATGAGTTAACAGACAACAGCAATAACCAGTTAATAATCAACAGAGATCTAATAGAAAGAATGCAGGAGATAACGAATGCGACAAATAGTATTTCAAAAATTTTAAAGACTAGTGAGGACTTCCGTAATACCCTCATATTGCAGGCAAAGTACAAAGTTGAAATTTTAAAGGAGGAAATAACGAATATTAATTCGGCCATTCATTTAACAAAATCCAACATTGTAAACACATTTATTTTATCGGAAATAGAAATTAGGAAAATAGAAGAAATATTTAATCAAGATGAAATCCCGTTTCAAAACATTGAACAAGCTTTAAATTTCGCACGAATAAAAATTGTAAACAATAGTACTAATATAATTTACATTATAAGCATTCCCAAAACTGTAAAAGAAATTTGTAATGTCATAACCATAAGACCTGTAAAAAATCAAAATACTGTTTTAAATCTTGATTATAAGAAAATTGTAAAATGTGAAAGAGCAACATTTGGAATTAAAAGTCCTTGTCAAAAAATAAATGGTATTGAATTATGTCTAGAATCTAATGTAGCCAATATAACAAACAATACATGTATTCCTAAATTAGTAACTAATAGCCCACATAATTGTTCAATAGTAAATGCAGATCACATTAATAATTTAGAGGAAATAGAACCTGGATTAATTTTGATAAATAACATAAAAGAAAATATTGTCATAAATGGAAACGAAAAAAATGTAACAGGAACTTATTTAATAAGATTTAGTAATTCTACAATTAGGATAGGCAACAAAAATTTCACCGTCGAAGAAGCTGCTTACTCCAAACCGTTGCCTGCGCTACTAAAACACTCAGCTAGAAACAACTACACCGAAGAAATACTATCTCTACAACTACTAAAAACGTTGCACGTGAAAAGTAATAAAAGAATCGAGCGTCTAAATACTGAATTCAAGACCAGTTTATGTTTTAACATCAGTCTCATATTAGCATTGGTCATCCTCCTGATGGCAGTAAAAATGAGGCAAAGGCGCAAAACTAGTATGAAAATTATAAAAATGACCCCACATGAAGGAATGTCTAGACCTCAAATAGAAATGACTGTGTCAGAAAGCCAATTGGCAGCCGGCACAACAGAATCTGTTATCACAACAAAACAACTAGCAAACCACAATATTAACTTGAATCAACGCGGCAGTCTTTATAATCTGCCATATTTCTAAACACATCAATCGAGACGCTTGATAATTCGAGAGGGAGGAGTTAACGGCTCACCCTAATAAACATCAAACTAAATATGCAAACCAACTAGTAAACATTCCCATCATTATGCTGCGCAAGCAGTCCGACAAATCAACAGGAATATGACACCAGGGCAGTCATCCGCCACAAACACGCGCACTAATACCAGCGCACCGCAAGTGATGACTCAGCGTAATAACGAGCACGACCAGGCTGCAGTATAATATTAGTTTTAAGTTGAAGCAATTCATAATTGTAAATCCAACAAGAGAGGTGCATAGCACCGCAACATAAATGTTAGTAACAAAATAAAGAAACACCATAGCAGTGTGAAATAAACTTTAACTTCTAACATTAACTTATATATCGTTTGATACGGTCAAAACGTGCCTAGCCAAAATAACGGTTTTAGACCCTAGGTCTCTTTGGGCCAAATCCGTTTCGCTCCAACTTTCCAAATCCTAATATTTGCGTCAGTTCTAGGTCAGGTGTGAAAATGGACAATATCGGTCCACACCATTAAATACCTCCCCCACAATGGAACAAAATTTAGAATAATTTCAACTCTTATCAAATGTGTTGTAAAAGTCCGATTGTCTTCAAATTTCACACATCCCAATAATTTTATTAAGCCAAGTTCTGGTGTTAAGATGGAATACATTGGCCTACTCCTTCTGGTACCTCCCCCACAAAAGGTCGAAATGTTGACTATCCATTAAGTTCATAAAAGGTGAAATTAACATCCGATTCCGTTTAGATTTGGTACATCTGAATATTTTCATCAACACAAGATCTGCTATAAAAACGGTAGAGATCGGACCTCCCCCAGAATGGGTCAAAGTTTCGAATGACCAAAACGTTTATAAAATCCAAAATAAGCATTAGGTTTTATTTATATTTCACACATCCCATTATTTCTTCTAACATAAGACCATTTGTGAAGATGGAATATATCGGTCCACTCGTTCTGATGCCTCCTTTACAAGGGCTCTTTTGCTACCTGTCCCACATAGGGTTCAAGATTTTGAAAGCAAAACGCTTAAAGAAAGCGGAAAATGCTACAGTACAACTATTTTCAAATTTTAGACATACAAACATTTTTGCGAATACAAGATCTGTTGTGAAGATGATATATATCTGCGGACCACAATTTCCAATACTTTTATCTGCCATAACTTGCGAAACAAGTCAGCGATTCTTTACAACTTGCTATATCTAAATATATCTCTTTTAACCAGAAACCTGAGAGGATTATGGGATTTTCGATTTTCTTGTAATTTTGCCCATACCAATATTTTTATATGCGTTAGATGGAGCATGAAAATTGACTACTTCGGCCGACTACATCTGGTACCTCACGCACATGTCAACATTTTCTTAAAATTATATAAAATATAGGAAATAGTCGGTAAAGTCCAAACCAAATATTTATATCACATTTAGAACAGTGTTGGCTTGTTTGTTCGGGATACCATAGTATTTTGTTGTTGGCTTCATCCCTTTATTGTTGTTGTTATAAAAACAACGTTTATTTATTAGTGGAGAACGATGGTAATGTTTACCAGAGGGTAAGTCAGGGAATACCTAGGTTTCGGAAAGAGCCCCCGATCCTCATTAGTTCCCTTGTTTTTTGTCTGGGATATTCTCCCCAGGGTTAATTGCTTGGCTTAAGGTCATTAAAAAACTAAGTTTTCATCTTCTTCAGGGATCTGTTGTACAAAAAAACACAAATTACAAACTGATTTTAACAATATATAACACAGTAAATAACATACATTTTCAGGTCAGTATTTCTTTAAAAACTTCTTTAGGTATTTTCGTGTGTTTTTGTAAAATGTTCAACTTTTCATCTATTGTTCTTAAAGCTAGCTTTAAGAAGGACTGTAGATATTTCATATGCTCGGACAAGGTGTACGAACAACGAAAAGGACTTCCTATGGGATCACCAGCGTTACCGATCATTGCTGACTTCGTAATGGAGGAATTTTTTGGACGCTTCATTTAAAGTGAAAAACTTCTTCGTCGACCGTGCCTTGTCTATTAATAGAATAGTGTTGGCTTGTTTGTTCTGTATACCATAGTGGTTTGTTGTTGCAAAATGGTCAGGCTTAATCCCTTTATTGTTGTTTTTATAAAAACAACAACATTTATTAGGTCCGATACGATATAGACAATATTGACCCATTCCTTCAGAATCTAGTCCATAGAGGGTCAACAGTTTGAATAATCTTAACAGAATTTAAAATATATTTAATTAATCGAATACTGGCTGAATGTTGTCGGCAGAACCGATTGATACTTTTTAACTTGTTAACACTCAAATCAAAGTCTGTGGCTGAAAAATAAGACCAGGTTATTCACAATTTCTAACACCGATGGTAGGTGAACATATATTATTGTGCTTGAGAAAATATGAATTAAAGGCTAAAAGTACGAGCCGGCAATGCGAGTTTGAATATGAAAACCAAACTAAGCATGCATAATTTTCGGAATGGTTATTGTCCGTAAATCCCTAAATTTAATTTTAAACTAGATATTTTATATCAATCCAGCAAAAGTTCCAACTCTGATGGAAACCATTTTCACCACAACAAAGAGAGAAAAGGCGCAAGAACTAAGGAAAGAGAGAGAGAGAGAGAGAAAAAATCAGACAAATGTCAAACCACAAAGAGTGTTTGACCGATTTTTTATTGGAGCCAACAAAGAAATGCCATGGCTAAAAGTGAAAATTCCCATAGAAATACAAATCAGTAGACGTTTAGACGTGGTCGTGTTCAAAGGTAAAGCTAGCGGAACAGATAACAAAGAAAACGGTTCGCCTTGATACACACACTCTCTCAAATTCCATTGTCTGATTTGGTAACAAAAAGAAACACAAAGAAAAATAAATTAAAAGGATAACTAAAAACAAAGTGTAATATTAAAAGAAGAAGAAAAATAATTGATACGAGTGTAACAGACAAAAAATCAATTAAATGCAATAACAAACAATTGAGGATACGAGCTGAAGATAATTAAATAAAGAAACAAATCACACGGAAAATTTAAATAAAAAGCTTCATAAAATAAATTCTAAAAAATATAAGGAAACAATAAAAATATAAAGACAAAAACACACACCAACACATTCACGCTACCACCAGTACAAGGCATTTATTCTATTTGTACATGCGCAAAAAGAGAATGGCAAATGGGGGAGGAGAGGAATGGAAAGAATTTGTGCAAAAAAGACTGCAGAGTATGCATGTGTATGTGTGTGCTACTCTAAGAGATAGAGAGAGGATGTTAAATGTTCTGAATCAGACTGCATAGCACTGGATGGCTTGAGTCAGAGGGGAGGTTAAGAAATAAAACAAATCCTGTATGAGTGTCAGTGTCGTTGCATGTAGACAATAGCAATTAAATTTCATTTGGGAAAATTACGAAAGTTGTATTTTTGTTGTTTTTTTCGGATGATTTTTTATACTGACACACACACATACACTAACATCTCTTTCATTCTCTTTCACATCCTCTTTCTTTTATTTGCCGGTTAATTATATTTGCTGTTTTGCTAAAGCTACCGCTGCTGTCGTTTCTGCTGTTGCTGGTGGTTGTGGTAGCAAAGAAGATTAACACAAAAAAACAAATTCTATCATGCTTTTGTTTTTCGTATTCATTTCCTTTTACACATTTTGTTTGTCTAACAAATTTTAAAGGTGTTTTTGCACGGAAAATCGTTTAACTTAATTCCGAACAAAATCCGGATAATATAAAGCATTGTTATTGCTACTTGCTTGTGTGTTTGTGCAGTGCAGCAGTAAACAGAATATTTGGCCATCATTATGAAGTGTTTAGTGCCGTTAATGACCGTAATTGGTCTGGTGTTATTGATGTCATCGTCTATGGCTCCGGGGGCAGAGGCTAAGAAACCAAAAAAGTATATTGGCGAAAATGGTGGCGATTTTGAATTTATTGATGAGGTAAGTGAAGATATATTTTTATGTGTTTTAATTTACTTATTCCCAATGGGTATAATACAATAACAAATATAAATGTAAGGAATACAAATAATTCTAGGATAGGTGGTTCTCGGCAAATCTTTAAATGAGCTGACGGTTATATGTATGTATGTCGAAGAGATCAAGCAATATAGTTATATAAGCCTCAATGAAACACCTTTATTCTAAATGTTGTAAAGTTACTCTTTTTAAAATAGGTCTATAAATGACGAGGTACAGTATTCGGGAGGTATCTGATGTATCTAATACCTCCCTAACACTGAAATTTGCTAAACTACTTATAATACAAGTTAAAAAGTTTCAGCCAGTTTGCCGGCAGTTGTGTATCCTCAGCTAATGTTTCTTTATTTAAATATTTAGCGTCATTATAGTATGGAGGGTATATTAAGTTTGTCATTGCGTTTGTAACACCTCGAAATATAGACCCCACAAAATATATATATTCGCGATCCGCATTAAATTCTATGTCGATTTAGTATTGAAGTTCGCAATGGATACTACAGCCTATGACAGAAAATTGTCTGTGCTGGTCCACCTTTTGGTGTAGCCCCCATATAATAGTACCTCTCTATATTCGGTATTTTGATTTTGAATATTGTAATGACTAATGACAAAAGTTGCCTATGCAGGCAACTGATATAAACAATACAACGTGACAGATTTGAACTATATCGACTACTTCCTTTATTTGCACTTCATCTATTACCGATAACAATATTGGGATGCGAAAAATTTAAAGACAATATAATATTTACTTCCAATTTTATGAGAATAATTTTTTATCAAAATTTGAATCTTTTGTGAGTCAATAAATTCCATATCCATATTAGATATCTTGTTGAGAGAATAATTTAGATATACCAAGTTTAAAAAAACAGCTGGTTTGTTTCGCAAGCAACGAGAAAGTAAAAACACTATTTTTAAAATTTTTCCAGAGGTAGGCGTTTTTAACCCGATTCCAGATTCTTAGGTGACAGACCCGTATGCTCTGATATTTGAGCCGAAGGTCTTGGTCCAATAACCAGGTTAGACCCGGATCCATCGATATGGAAAACATAGGTATCATTTAAAAGCTAAAATACCTATCCAACAGGTGGGCACATAATGGGGTTATTTAAAACGGTCATCAAAATTATCGATTGTTTGGAACCGAATTTTTTGAAATTCCTCCAATAGTTGAAAAAGTCGCCATTTTGGAAGACCAATTTATCTTTTGACTCCTTTGGTGGGGATGTAGTAGACCTATATAACCCATCTAAACAACATATATTGTGTTGTCAAAATTTTGGGATATGTGAAATTTAAAGAGAATCGTAAGTTTTCAGTGTGAGATAAAAAACAGCAACGAAGTCAAACGCCATAATTTTTAAAATTTTTCGTATTTTTATTGAACAACAGCAAAACATGTCGTAAATAGCATCAGCTTTTAGAATAGGTTAAAATTTGCTCGAATTGGTCACCTTTGGCACGAATCCAGACACAATAGTCCAACGGATTGGTATCCGGAAATTTTGGTGCCCATTGGGCGCTGGAAATGAAGCGAGGAACCCCTTTTTGTAACCATTCTTGTGTGGCCTGTTGGCCAAGACTTTAATACACCCTCCAGAATATTTTCGCGATAATATTCGGCATTTGTTCTGATGTAACGGTCGATTAATACAAGCGAAGCAACAGTACAACTTTAGCTCTATTCTTTCTGTTGCGGTGTAAGTTTTTGCACTTTTTGGAATATCAATGGCTTTACCCCGAGCTCATTTTTCAATATTTGACGAATGGAATATTGCGATATGTTCAGCTGACGAGCCATTTTTCGACCACTGCGACGGGGGGGTTTCAATCAAGTCGCTTCTGTACTTTTCGAATAATTTCTGCTTGTGCTGTTTTTTTCCCGTCCACTTCCTTGACGTCGGGCTACGCTACCAGTATCACGGTAACGAGCAATGGTACGGGACACAAAAGATTTATACACATTTAAATGCTGGAGTGCTCTAACGATACACAAAAATGCTTTTGTACGCTTGTAAACAATGCTGTCGGATGAGTGGCTTAGAAATGACAGCAGTCTGAAGTTGGTGACAGTTTTTTCATCTCTCCCTGTAACTTAAATTCATGGTTGTGATCTTTACTTTTGAATTTCAATGGAATTCGATTCAAAATTTCAATTCAAAATACAGAAAATCTATAGGTGTCGTAATATGGGGTTATACTAGAAGCGGATCTATCTTGAATGTTTTTGCGCGAAATTCATATGTCAAATCACTGCTGATTTAGTTTAAATTTTGGTACTAAAATCTTTGAAATATAATTTTGCGAGAAATGCATATGTCCAATCACTGCTGATTTAGTTTTTATTTTAAATTTTGGGACTAAAATATTTCAAAATATGTGAAGAAATTGGGCTCCAAACAAAACAAGAAGGTGTCCATACACTGTGGTCTTTGTATGGGCGATATAACCCGTTTTCATTTTCTCCTACTCACAAATTGTCAGAATTTCGATGAGTCATAACTTTTATATATTGCAAAAAAACTTTACGATTCTCTTCAAATTTCGTACATTCTAATATCTACGTCAACACTGGATTAAGAGTGAAGATATTTCAACTAATAAATGCCTTAGATGATCACATGCATTTACCAAACACTATTGGAAAGGTCAAGAGTTCCTCCTCCGTATATAATTTGGGTGTATTACGTATTTTAAAAATTTCAAAAGTTTTTCTTTTACCAGATAAACAAGCAAAAAAAATCCACAAACTGATATTTGTACAAAAGTGTTCACATTCGAAGTGCCCTATTAGAAACGATAGACTATTCCCTTCAGCTTTACCGTAATATGAGAAGTATTATGCAAAAAATGGAAACCGCAAACAAAAACACATTGAGTTCAGACATTTAGAAACAATATCTTAAACTCCCCCCAAATTTAGGCAACGATTATTTGGGGGAGAAATATCACAAGAAAAATATTTCCCTATAGACTGTTACTTTAATGGATTTTCAAATTAATCCCATTCACTATGATGTGTGTGTGTGTGCGTATGTTTGTGCGACTCATTCTTGTGTCAGCATTTGTCTGTATTAGCTTTTAATACTCACTCCCCAGCCACTTTGCACAATCCTTCTCGACTACGATGACATTCCTACACCCAGCTCTGCAGATTACTTGCCTATACGTTTTTACGCATACACAATGTAATTCTGTACAGCAGGGATGAGTGGCAGGAATGGAGGGCTGGTGAAAGAACACAACAGCGACAACACAAGCCGATTTAATACTTCTTTTCTTTGCATTTCGTCATAAAATCAGTCACAGACAAATAATGCCAGAAAAAATGGGGAGAAAAATATCGACTAATATGTCAGAAAATCTGTGTGTGATAGTATGTGTTCGGTGTCAACATGTATATGTGTATACATATTTATAGTACAAAATAGGAGGTCGTTGTGGAATGTTCTTTTAGTCGGTGAATACAAGTATACAAAGCGGTCAGAGCATTCGAAGTGTTGGAATATACAAATAGATTTATGGACAAAGTCTGTCTGATTCAATGGCTCACAATGACTCCGATTTTCCTATTTATCAAAGATATCTGAGATATTTATAAGTAAAGTTGAGTTCTATTATCTATATCTATAAAAGAGGAAAATGTTTGTACGTTTGTTTGTTTGTTTGTTTGTTTGTAATTTATGGACTCGAAAACTGCTGAATAGATTTTTCTGAAAATTTCCATATATACTGCAACATTGCCTGAAAGTAACATAGGCTATATACATTTTTGAATTTCCACTTGGAACTGGAGATATAGCACCAGAATCGGAGGTACCTCCCAAAAATTTAGATTTTATATGCACATATCTATTGATTGGTTGAAGATACAGTCTCTAAATTTGGAATACGTAACGGAATTTGGAACAAAAATAAGTTTGCCAAATTATATTGTAATCGGTTCAGATTTGAATATAGCTCCCATATATATTTTCGACCGATTTCGTTCATTTGATGCCTCAAACACAATATGAATGTTCGATTCCAATGAAATTTGGAATGTGTGACGGGATTTAATCCGAAAATAAATTTGTCAAATTATATTGAAATCGGTTCAGATTTGGATATAGCTCCCATATATATTTTCGGCCGATTTCAAGCATTTGATGCACCAAACACGCTATGTATCCCCAATTTCAATGAAATTTGAAACGTGTGATAGATTTTATCTAAAAAATTGATTTCCCAAATTATATTGAAATCGGTTCAGATTTGGATATAGCTCCCATATACATTTTCGGCCGATTTCATGTATTTGGTGGACCAAACACGACATGTATTTCCAATTGTAATGAAATTTAAAATAAGTAACGGAATTGGGAACCAAAATGAGTTTGTCAAACTAAATTGAAATCGGTTCAGATTTGGATATAGCTCCCATATATATTTTCGACCGATTTCATGTATTTGATGCACCAAACACGCTATGTATCTCTAATTTCAATGAAATTTGGAATGTGTAGCGGAAATTAAAACAAATATACATTTGTCAAATTATATTAAAATCGGTTCAGATTTGGATATAGCTCTCATATATATATATATTCGACCGATTTCATGTATTTTATGCACGATATGTATGTTCGATTCCAAAGAAATTTGGAATATGTAACGGGATTTTGATTAGAAAATAAATTAGTCAAATTATATTAAAATCGGTTCAGATTTGGATATAGCTCCCATATATATTTTCCGCCGATTTCACATATTTGATGCACCAAACACGATACGTATTTCCGATTCCAATGAAATTCGGCATGAGTGGCTAAATTTGGTACAAAAATAAATTTGACAAATTATATTCAAATACGCTCAGATTTGATTATAGCTCCCATATATATACTCAGCCGATTTCACATAGTTGATGCACCCAAAGCGAGAGAGACAAAATCTGGCACCAGAAAAAATTGCCAAATTATATTGAAATCACCACACATGATATATATGACCGATACCAATGAAGTTCAGAATGTGTGGCGGAATTTGGTTACAATAATAAATGTATGTGTAAAATTAGTTAAGATTTGGATATAGCTCCCATATATATATTATCGGCCGACTTCACATATTTGACGCACCAATTTCAATGAAATATGAAAGGTGTGGCGGAATTTGGTGTAAAAGTAATTTTTTAAAATTATATTTAAATCGGATCAGATTGGGATATGATTTTAATAAGAACCATTGACCCACAACGCCTTAGGCTAACACTAAAAAACAACACAACAATTGATTTGAAATACGCTTATTACGGCGAAGTATGTTGCTATCTCGAATTCACTAATTGCAATAGAAATGCCACTCAACTTCAAAAGATTGCAGTTTACTGCACGCTTGGTATTTGCTATGAAATAAATAAATCCGAAGGACAAACATTTCGTGTATGTATGTCATGTTACTGCTTTTCTAATGGTTTTGGTTATTTACGCTTGAAGTAGTGCAATAATTTTTTTTTAATTTTTAAATTTGTTTTTTTTTAACCAACATATATTCGTAAATAAAAATTTGAATGCATATAAAATCAAAAGGGGTAGCGAAGCGCACCGGGTACAGCTAGTATATATATAAAAGAGTAGTAAAATAACTAATGTAGAATCAATGCCAAGACGAAACGGCTAACGCTAGAATATTGGAATTCAGCATGAGAGCCAGTTTTGGTGCGTAGATATGAAATAAGGCTGGATTTTTGGAAATTTGTACTACAAGTACTAAAATGTACTTAAAATTGAATACTTTGTATTGGACAAATGGAATGACCAAGAAATATAAAATTTGGAATGAGAGTCACTGATGAAGTGCAGGATAGATGTACTAAAAGGAATTTGGCTCTTCAAACTTTATGGTTGCGAAAAGTTCTAAAATTGTACTAAACTTCTAAAATTGTACCATTTTTGTATTAAAATTGTACCATTAAACTTGAAATATGTTATGAGAGTCAAGGATGGAAAGTAAGTGTACGAAAGAAGCTGTAATATTAAAATTTTGTATTGGGGTCGCTGTTAATGATTGGTAAGTGATAAATTGGTGGTTTGGCGAATATGTACTACAGGTGCACTAAAAGTACTAAATAGTACTACAGGGTGAGATAAAAAAAAATCAAAGACAAACGCCATAATTTTTACATTTTTTTTTAAATTTTACTTTTTAAAATTGTATTGAATGAAAGCAAAAAAATGTTGGAAATAGCATCAAATTTTAGAATATGTTTAGGTTTGTTCGAATTGGTCACCTTTGGCACGAATTATGGTCTTCGTTTTGTAACCATTGGTGGCGCGTGCTGAGTGCGATGGTGCTGAGTCCTGTTGGAATGTCCAAGGTCAAAATGTTTGTGAGCCCAAGGCTTTAATGCACCCTCCAGAATATTTTCGCGATAATATTCTGATGCCACGGTTGATTAATACGAGCGGAGAGCGACCATCGGCTGTTATGGCGGTCCACACCATCACCATGGCCGGTACTTGAGCTTGGGTTTAAGCAAAGCAACTCTTTAGCTCTTTTGAGTCTATTTTCTTCCGATTGCGGTGTAAGTTCTTGAACTTTTTGGAGTTTCAATGGCTTCACCCCGAGCTCATTTTTAAATATTTGCTGAATGGAATATTGTGATATGTTCAGCTCACGAGCCATTTTTCGGCCAATGCGACGCGGGTTTCGATCAAGTCGCTTCTTTACTTTTCAAAACCATTTCTGCTGATGTTGCTCTTTTCTTCCGTACACTTCCTTGACGTCGGGCTACGCTACCAGTATCACGGTAACGAGAGATAGTACGAGACACAAAAGATTTATTAACATTTAAATGCTGGAGTGCTCTAACGATAGCCACTTGTGGTTTTCCAGCCAAATATAAAGAAATCACACTATCAAGCTTGAATTCCATCACGAATAACTTTTTTTGGAAAATTCTACCAAAATGCTTTTGTACGCTTGTAGACAATATAATGAGCTGTCACTGAAATAATTTAAAGCAGCTGTCTGACGAGTGGCTTAAAAATTACGGCAGTATGAAGTTGGTTGCAGTTTCCCCTCTCACCCTGTATATTCGATACAATTTGGCATTGGGAAAAATTATTATGCTTGAAATCGGAAATTATTAGGATTACTGTTCATTTGTAGCCCTCATGTCGAAAAAGTGTACTATAAGTGTACCAAAATTACTGAATGGTACTATATTTGGTATTGTATGTGGGGATAGATATAAGATGGGTTGTAAGACCGTAGTAGGATAGAGCTGGACTTCGGGAATTTGAAATAAAGGCCTCCGTTTTGTATACAGTGAGAGAAGATTTGGGAATGCGTAATTTGGTAATAGGGAAAATTAAAGAGCTGAAATTCTGAAAATTGATATTAAGGTCACTGTTAACATTTGAGGTTGAGATATGGATATTGTTTGGGGTAAAAAAAAACAGTTTAAAATACAGCGTTTTCATTGGGTGAAGTCTCTTTGCTCTTCCACAGTTCAGTGTTGTCCTCAAATGAAAATATTTCCAAAACTTGGTAATTCCTCCATTTCTTATTTATTTACTTACACTCTTTACACATTTTAATTTTTATTAGTTTGCATACGTGATGCCCGAAATTATATTTAAATAAATATTGACCCTTTTGTCAATAAATATATTATTTCATAAAAAACGTAGAATAAATAGGATCCTAGCGTAGAATATCAAAAAAGGCAATCCTGTACAATTTCCCTAATTGATACATTTCATTCATATTCAATATACAGCCTTTCTATGTTTGAATGATTCCCCCAGAGGATCATCGTGGATTGTAGGTATGCATGTATACCCTGTATATTCAATTATTCTATTGAATTAATATTTTATTCATTTCAAATACCGAGATAAGCTGCCACATTCCTTTGTCGTACGGCGAGGATGTATGAGTCAATGTTTTCATGCCACAATTGATGTGTGTCCATGAGCCTTAACGCATACCTTGTGACGCGTGTCAGACTAATATTGGCTGAGCGTGTCGTCGTCGGCATCGTCATACTTTATTGACAGTATGTCTCCATGGACAAAAAACAAAGCACACACACACAGGAGATACTACAAATGGCTTGGGGCTGATTTTTTTCCTTACCTCTCTCCGTACTCAGTTTCATTATAACCATATTACCCTTCAAATTGAACAAAACAAACATCATCACCAATGACACCACTATCACCTCCATTCCCACTACCAACTAAGCTACTTTCCCCCGTTGAAAAGTGATGGGGAAATGGGGGAGAAACAGGCAGCCGGTATACACAATCACAACAAAGCCATTAACTTTTGAAACAACGACAATGACAAGAACAACAACAAAGCCAACAGTTGAAAGTAAATAATGATGAAATATCATCCTCACTGATGCCAAAGCTAGAGAGGAAAGAAACGGCAGCCAGGACTGATGACAAAATTCTAAAAAAAAGTTAAAAATCGATAACATTTGTCAGTGACAGTGTCTGGTGGTGGCGGGAATGTTAGCTCGCATTTCATCACAGACAGAAAGGAGCCACTAGATATCGGAATATTGATCCACCCAAACCTCCACTTAAGAGTTAGCTATTCATGCGAAGCCTCTCGCTGGTCATACAAGCAAGTCATATTAGAGGTGCTTAGGTTATATGGATGTTGGTTGCCGTTTTTCGCCTTTCTACTACAATGGAATAGTCAAATACGATGAAAAATGGGGATATATAAGTGAGAGCAGAAGTAAGCGTTTGACTTTTTTGCAACTAGATGTATATTTTGCAATTTACACTCCCAAATCAAAGCCGAATTGTATCTGTTTTGTTTTTTTGAAGTTTCGGAATACCTGAATTGTTCTAAAGGATCTTCATCATTATTCCGTGGTAAATTGTAATAGCTCTAAGGTTGCAATTATGGTCCGATCCTTACGAAATTTCTCATGTGATCAGATACAGGGTCAGAATAATATAATATTTGAAAATGAAGGCAAAATATTTAGGGTATAAAACAGATAAAAAATGTACCATAACTTTTATATGAAAAAATCGCTTTATGCATTCTAATTAGCGCTACAGGTCGTAATTACAGGGAAATTTCCACGAAATCGACGTTCAAAACATAGATTTATCTTGGACATTTTTGGCGTGGAAGTATACTACCCATACAAAATGACTCCAACTGTCAATGGCCATTATTAACCAGTAAAGAAATGTCAAAAGTTGGACGCTTTATGTATTCTAATTAGCGCCACAGGTCGTAATTATAGGGAAATTTCCACGAAATCGACGTTTCAAAACCCAGATTTATCTTGGACATTTTTGGCGTAGAAGTATACTACCCATACAAAATAACTCCAACTGTCAATGGCCATTATTAACCAGTAAAGAAATGTCAAAAGTCGTACGGGCCGACTATGTGATACCCTACACCACAGTGCATATTTATCACATCAACCCTTTAAAAATATATGTAAAGTTATTCATACCAACTATGAACCTTTTCTGAATGCGTATTATGACTTTAGAGCAGTTATAATTTGGAGTAACAAATATTTGGGAGACGTATATAACGCTAAATCGAGTTCCACAAACATATACATATATCGTCGCTGCACACATATGTCAACCGAGTTTCACCAAATGTCGTATTTTCCGTCCACAATAACTTCGATTAAATGTACAAAAGTCCATCGAATTTTAACTGATATTATACATTTGGTGCACAATAAACGTAAAATCGGATGATTATATAAGTGGAAGCTATATCCAAATCTGAACCGATCTCGGTAAAATTTAGCAGATATATTTCTGAGCTATATTTGCTATCCGGTACCAAATATAATTTTTGTGTAGTGCATATTACGAAAGTGAGGGATTAAACACCAAATCGGATGAAACATATAAATGGAGCTATAGCCATATTTGAATTGATTTTCACAAAATTTGAAGTACTTGGACCTGAATTTGGTCATATGTGCCAAAAATCCATGTGGGCTGATATTATCCAGTTGATGCAGAAAATACTTGAACACAGAAAAATATATACATGGTGAGATGAAATAACTGCAACCAACTTCAGACTGCTGTCATTTCTAAGGCACTCGCCCGACAGCTGTTAAAATTATTCCAGTCACAGCTCATTATATTATTTACAAGCGTACTAAACATTTTGGTCAGAATTTTCAAGGAATAAGTTATTCGTGATGAAATTCAAGCGTGATAGTTTGATTTCTTTATATTTGGCTGGAAAACCATAATTGGCTATCGTTAGTGTACTCCAGAATTTAAATGTGAATAAATCTTTTGTGTCTCGTACCATCGCTCGTTACCGTAACCTGAAAGAAAATAGACTCGAAAGAGCTAAAAAGTTGCTTCGCTTGGCCGAAAGTGGTGAACTGCTGAATTTGGGTTCCTCCGACGAGAAAACAATCGTTGTCCAGCAGTTTGTTAAAAGACAAAATGATTGTGTTTACTTGCCAAAGAGGTCAGCTGAAAACGTGCACATTCGGTTGGTCACCAGAACTCAAGCGCAAGCAATGGTAATGTTGCGTGCCGGCATAACAGACAATGGTCGTTCTCCGCTCGTATTAATCGACCGAATATTATGGCGAAAATATTCTGGAGTGTGTATTAAAGCCTTGGGCACGCAAACATTTTGGCCGCAGACCTTGGACATTCCAACAGGACTCAGCACGCGCCACCCAAGAATGGTTACAAAATGAGATTCCTCTCTTCATTTCAAGCGCACAATGGCCACCAAAATCTCCGAATACCAATACGTTGGACTATTGTCTGGAGTATATTGGAAAGCAAGGTTGGCACTAAAAAATACCAAAGTGTCGATCACCTCAAGCAAACGCTTCACCGGGAATAGGGCAACATTCGGGCAGCGTGTGACGGTTTCATTGGCCGTTTGAAGGCCATAAATCGTGTTCAAAGGTGACCAATTAGAAAAAATCTAAACTGATTCTAAAATTCGATGCTAATTCCGACATTTTTTGCTTTCAATCAATAAAATTTAAAGGAAGTGTAAAAATTATTTGGTTTGACTTTGTTGCAAAAGAATGTACTAGTTTTGCAAAAATTTTCGATATAAAAATTATTATTTTTGACTTTGTTGCAGAAGAATCTACTAGTTTTGCAAAAAAATCCGATATCATAAAGAGAAAATGGTTATCGTAGTAAAAACGTTAACATTCTTGCTGTGCTGGAACAGGCCAATAATATAGTGTGAAATTACGACAAAAATTATTTTTATTATTTTTCAACATTTTTGCATTTAAAAGTTTTGAAATATCAAAATACGCATATACAAATTTGGTTTGAAATTATGGTCGAAACATTCAAAATACAGAAAACCGTGATGCATATTTTATATGGGGAATTTTTTGAGCTTACAATAGTTTTGAGAAAACTTTCAACTAATTAGTTTAAAATATCCTTCGTTTTAAAGACGAGATAACAGAAGGACAAACGAGTGAATATTGATGAATCTGGAAGTATATATACTTTGTGGGACCTACAATTATTATTTAAAGGAATTACAAACGGAATGACACATTATATATATCTTGATGTATGATATAAAATAAAAATTATATAATCTTTGGACTTATATATATTATATACAAAAATTATATAACCTTTGGGTTTTTACCCAATCAACAAAAGGGCTGTGTGAATTTTTATCTCAATTAAACTATGAACATAGGGCCTGTTCCCGAACTGCAAGAATATAAAAGTTTTTACTACGATAAACGATTTTCCCTTTATGGTATCGGAGAAAATTGAAAAACTAGTAGATTCTTTCAGGTTCTGGAACAGACCAATAGCTTGGACTTAGCTCACAAAAATATATGTAAAAATATACATTAATCATCTCAGACAGTAATTCCATGTATATAATCAAAGTAAATTGTTAGTCTATATCGTCCACTTTCCACTTGCTGAGATTGTATGTATTAAAGATGAGTTATTTTTCTGAAATTAATTCGTTTTTTACAAAGAACAATATCAACGATTTTTTCAGATAATTATTTTCTGGTGATAATAATTTCTGCATTTTTAAGACATTTTCAAAAAAATGCGCATATGTTGGTGACACATAGGTAACAACTGTTGATGAATCGACAGGTATTAATTTCACCTGGACATCTTAGCTTTCACTGTCTCTTTGGGCCCATATGATGTTTATTTCGGATCATGTCGTGAGGAATCGTAGGAGAATTTTTCTTTTCTAATCATATTTACCCAATCAACTAAGCTTGAAATTCCAAAATTAGATGTCTAGATCTAAAAGAAATTTACGGGTCATACCGATGAAAAAAATTCCTGTTTCGTATATTTATACATTAGATCTATTTCCACATTCCAAATCCAAAATACTAATCCTTTTGGTCTTATCCAAAAATAAGAAAGTTTGCAGTTTAAGGGTCACTGGGAGTATGTATACCTTTATATTGATTTCCGAAGCTTAATACCATGAATAAAAGGTTAAATTGCCTTCCTGAGAAGATACGTTTGTCTCTTATTGAATTTCCCCTCTGTTTGTATTCCATGCATTTTAATCGATAATCTATAAACGGAAAGTTAGTTGTTAAGCCACCAACATCCCATCTGCCTCTATATATGTATGCATGTTGTGTGTTTATCGTATTTTCCTTGTTTGATTGTTTTTTTTTTCTTTACAATTCAAAAATAAACTTCAAAACTATGACTGTTTTGTTTTCATTTTCCAAATGCCTTTGTCTTCTCAGGCAACCCTCTTCTCTTGGAATTTCTATGTTTTCTTTGTCAACCGTCGTTTCCAATTTTTTTTTCTTTTTTTGGTTCGCGCATAATAATAGAAGAAACCGTATTTTTTCGCCAGGGTTGCCACTGTGTGTTTTTATTGGTTGTAAATTCTTCCTTTGTTTTATTGTTAGGAACAAGTAGAATCTGTAGTTTTTCATCCATTATATACCATCAAAAACCGCGAATGGTTCGTTTGGTATTAATGGTAAATTTCATTTTTTTTTTCATTTTTCATATCATGAGAGTTTCTGATATTTAAAATTTAAATTTTTATTGAAAGAATTTCATTTAAAAACAATTAAATTAATTTTAAAAAACAAAATCTTAGAACTATGCCATTATGTTCTGTTTATTTATTTATTGCGGGTTCCGGATTTTTTACTTTCCCATCACCCTGGTAGTAGTATTAATTATGAACGGCAACACTGTTTCCCCAACCCCAAAGTGGGGTGCAAAAATAAAACAAACATCTGAGAAGAAGAGAGCCAGAATGTTGGCGACATAAAAACGTTTCTCTGTGTCGCCGTGTTGTCTTTTCCAAATGCATTGGCATTTCGTTTTTCCCTCTTTTTCTGTTTTGATTTCATTTGTAAACCCTTCTTTTTAACTTGGAAATTTTTCTAATTTCCTCTTTTGCTGTTTGCCTACACAATTACCATCATGGCTGCCGTTCAACAGACCTTCTCTATCTCATGCTATTGTTACTTAGTTGATGGCATTAACAGGGCTTACAATTAGTCTCACTGGTAACTGCCACAAAAGGGGGATGGCTGGATGGCATGAGAAGTTAAGGTATTTTTTGTTGTGTGTTTCCTAGGAAAAAAATTGGAAAACTTTTTTTTTAATTTAGAAGACCTACAAATGCTTTATGGGACAAACGGTTGGGATAAATTGCAGAGAGATGGTGGTGTGATTTGTGTGTTGCTGCTGGGAATAAATAAAGAAGCTTGTCTGTCGACCGACAGACTACCTACTATCAACTTGAATGAACAATGTTCTTCTCTGACCATTTATTTTAACCTTTCAACAATAAGGCCTGTCTGCATCACTCATCTCGTTGGCCAGAATGTCGGCATTTATCGAAATAATTTGTCAAAATAAATTGCTGTGAAGGTGTTCCAGGTTTCTATATTGTTGTAATGGTGTGGGAGGGTAAACGGGTGTGTTTGTTCACCTTAGGAAAGTTGCCCTTCCATAAACTTTTGAGGGTTGCTTTTAAATTTGTATAGGACCCAGGATTATTCCATGTGATATACAGATGTTGTCATGGCATTGTTGTGTCATGATAATACGTTCTTGTTAACAATTCGTATTTGGGAATGTGTTGCATCAAGTGTCTTAATTATTTCAAATTAAAATGGTAAAAAGGTAGACACGTTTTTTTGGGAAGATAAGAACGCCTACAAAGTGGACGGCTTTTTCCCCCTAAAGTGAAATGTAACAAAAAGGCCTATAATTGACAGTGAGATTTTGGGATTAAGTCTGGTATTATAAGTGAAAAACTTGAATTATCCTAAAGCAGGCAAATTACAAAATTGTTTCTCAAACTCGAAACTTTTACTTCGAAATGTTATAAAAATCTTCAGAACCATGGATATCATCAAAAAGTTTTTTTTTCGTATCGAATATAAACAATTAAAATAGCTTTAAATTTTGATATCCTCCACCAGGAGGCAAATAAAACCATTAAAATAAAAGTATTCGGATCAAAAATGTACGAGCTAGTTTCATTTTTGCCAGTAAAACCGGCGAAAGATTGTAAAGTTCAAAACACCATAAAATGGGTTATACCATTATGTAGGGGATGCACCAAAAGGAAAAACTACAAACTACAATTTCTTGGTACAGGCCGACGAACATCGGTTATTTATATTAAAACTTTACACTGGTCTGAAACGAAATGGCGAAGTTAATATACTCTCCATAGTATGAAACAAAAAGTTTTCCCATTGAAGACTCGGAGGTTTTCCAATAGATGAATCGAATGTTTTTCCTTTGAGACGGGAATATCAAGAGAGATAGATACTAAAGTTCTGCTTAGCTTCTATTTCAAAAAGATTCCAGTGCAAGACCTCTGTTAATCTAAGGCCTGCATATATTTTCATAGAAGATACGAAGTTGAAGACCCGAAGTGTTTCTCAGAGAAGACAGGAAGTCATATTTTCTAAAAAAAAAGATCTAACGGTTCTTTCATAGAACACCCAAAGAAGTTGTTATTAAAAATGTGTAGTTGTTTTTGCAGAAACCCGAAAGTCTTGTCAGAGAAGACCAAAATTAAAGTCATCCTATAAAACACAAGCAGGATTCTGAAAATGTCTAGAAATCTTCTAATAGAAGACCGATGAACAGAGGTCCTCGGAATTTCTCGCTGAAAATCGAAAAGACTTTTTATAGAAGACTAAAAACTTGAACTTTTTATACTTTAGGTAGTTTCTAAGGATAATCCGAACTTCTTTCCAGTGAACACATGATGTTCTTCACCTGGAATACACTAACTCCTTTTTTTTCAATGAAGACTTAAATATTTTATGGAATAAGCAATTTTCGGTATTTTAAAGGTTTCCACCACAATTTCTAAATAAATAAAATGAAACCTGACTGGGGTTCTCGGTAGGCCTGTTCTCTCCCTGCAAAAATGTTCGATTCAGTTTCATTAATTGGGAGAGCGCCTATATAACGGTTCCTCCCGATTTTCGGTAGTTTGAAGGTTTCCTACACAATTTCCAACCAAATTAGCTGAAACTTGACAATTGGTGTTCTCTGTAGGTTCTTTCTCTCTTTGCCAAAAATGTGTGTTCAGGTTCACTAGTTGGTATGGCCTCCATTTTAGGGTACCTTCAGATTTTAGGTGGTATAAATGTTTCTGTCACAATTTCCAAATATTTGGGTTACGTTTTTCTGATTTCATAATTTCAACTTGAAGCCTTTTTTACTTTTTTAAGGAAATGGTATTGTTTTCTTGAGCGATGAAAAATTTTCAAATATAATATTAAAACTCTCCCCTCAATATCTACCTGGTGAGGGTGATTAACCGAAGAAGCCTGAAATTCATTACAGGGTGTAAAAATATCCGTAAAATATTTAAAAATTTAACATTACGTCGGTTGGGTGAGGGCATGTTTTCAAGAAAAAACTAGATGGTTGCTCATATATAACCACGAGGCCACCCCAACAGACATGTGCTTTTTCATTATTAGTTTTGCCATTTTAAGTAGAACTAGTAACGATAACCATATACCCTCTGCATTACAACTACATATTCGCTGAATTACGAGAAAGCAAAAATAAACAATTTACAAAAGAAGTAAGCAAGGGCTATATCTGAGACCCTATATACTAGAATGAAGATTCCCCTAAGAAACCTCCCCACAATAAAAGTAAATGTTGGAACTTATTCTAATCGAAGATTTGTTAATTTTGTTATTTTTGTACACTAAATTGTGGCCCATTTCAGTAGCTTAATATTATCCGACAACTATCCGAAATGCTAGGTTTCAGGGCAATCAAACCCTAAATTCATAAACAAAATCCATGTCTATTGCTCTTTAGTTGAGTGTTCTAGGGCAACTACAAAATCTGAACAATATTTAACATTTTTGGTTCATTTTTTTGGCCCTATTCCCATGCAAAATTTCATGAATTGGGACCTGAATAAAATACCCCCAACACATGGTGTTGCAAGGTTGTCTTTATTAGAATATTTTTATGCATTTTTTCTAGATTCATTTTTTTCTGCCAGAAGGGCCACTTCTTGAGTTATAAGCGACTTAACTAACATCCCCTTCTTTGCTATAAGAGATTGTATACATATATTTTGTATATATTTACAATATCTTGGATATCAGCGTCAATACTACGGTCAGATGTGACTTTTTCCAGCAAAATGGTAGGCTCGTGTCCAGCTCTAAGCGCTAGTCACATGCAAAATTCCTAGTCGATTGATCTGATAATTGTTTACATGTTTTGTAATTTGCAACTGGTACTAAGAAGTATCAGCTACATTACTCTGAAGACTTAATTATACCCTCCACCATAATATGAAGGGTATATTAAGTTTGTCATTCCGTTTGTAACACCTCGAAATATACATTTTAGACCCCAAAAAATGTTTCGTATGTGTGTTTAGCGATTCCGTCCATCTATCCGTCTCTGGAAATCACTCCAACTCCCGAACGAAATGAAGTTGGATGAAAAAATTTTACTCAAATGTATATTATGTCTGCAGGACTTTTGGTATTGAAAATATTTCAACTTAGGTATTTGAAGTTCGTAATGGATACTACAGCCTATGACAGAAAATTGTCCGAGCAGGTCCACGCCTTCGTATAGCCCGGCACCTCCCGATATTCGGTATTTTGATAATTTTAGCGACATTAATAATCAGATTTATTTCAAATTTGGTATTTGAATATTGTAATGGCTTATGACAAAACTTCCTTTACATGTATTTTTCTCGTCTTTTTTCAAGGGGTTTCTATATCAAGCCGTTCTTACTTTCCTTTGAAAATCATGGGAGACCGATTTTCAGTATGACAGATAAACATAACATTAAATCATTTAGTATCGTGTTTTTCCTTTATTCAAATGATCACATGGTGAAGGGTATAAAACGTTCAGTCCAGTCGAACCTGACGTCGTTTTTAGTGGTTTCGAATTCTTAATGGATCATAACACGCATTTCTTACTATCTTCAAGTTTCGAGCACCATTTCCCCATTCCAAGTCTTAATCACAATTTGCCTAAATTCCATTTCGGGCAGTGGTCTTCCTTCATTTAATGTGGTGATGTTAAATTGCTTCAAATGCCTGAAGGCTTGTCACAGATGTCAGCCATTTACGGTCAATCTCATTAGGATTATAAAAACGTTGTCGTTCCTCTGCTATTTAATTAAATACAGCAATCAAAATACTCATGAGATTAACACTTATTGGGGTTTCTTTTTGGCTTTTTTCTTCATCTTCTGCTTCGATTTTTATAAGTAAAAAAATCATCTGCTGCTCTACCTTTGCTAGTTTTTCTTCACAGCTTTTGTACAAGAGGATGTCATACGACAAAAGGTGGCCATGGTATCTTCTGTTTGCCTTTTTCTCTCTGTCTGTGTGTGAGAGTGTATATTTTTTAAGGTTTGCATTTATATGAGGCCGCATCACCCCAAAGGAATTTCAATCGAGTTTCTTTGGGGCTGTTTTTCAAGGACGGCACACTAAAGCAGTTGGCCTAATGTGAAAGTGTGTGTGCATGTGCGTACTTTTTGTTACCATGACTACTATCTGTATCAAAAGAGTACTAAAGCAAATGTTTTCAGAAATATACAAGAAGTTATGTGTATATGTATGAATTTATATGTATGTATATCTACATATTCATAAACAAACGTATTCGTTTACATTTAGGTTGAGATGCGCAACAACAAGAACAAGAAACAACACACTCTTGCGTACATATGTAGGCATAAAAAATTCCTTTTATTTCAACCATAGAAACAAGTTCACATTTCAACGCAAGCTTAAATCTCTTTAAGCGAATATTTACTAAAATGTACTAAAAACGAAATTGTTTTCTAGAATTGTCATATTTTGAATAAGACTTTAAATCAAATTGATTAAAGACATTAAAAAAACCTAGTGGTTTTGAAGAACTTAGTGCTAAACATAACTAAACTTATTTTCTGCTTAACTCTTTACTTAAAGAGAGTGTAGCTAGAAATTTCACATGTAGGTCGTCGTTGGTGCAAAGCATCAAACTAAAAACTCCAGTAAGTTCGGTAGGAGAATGCTGTTAAAGTTTAAAAAAATAATAGTGTGGCTGGAGCCGTTATATGTGGCCATACTAAAAATTGTACATATTATCGTGAATAAATTTGACTAGGTTTATCAAAATACCGAATATCGGTCTATATCAAAAACCGAACCGTTGAATGGAAACAGTTGATCAATATACTGAAGGTACAGTTTTATGTGCGCTATTGAATAACGTGGGCCTATATATCCAATGTTCTGCCACCGTAACTAGAAAATCTTACGAACTACAATTGGCTACAACCATTAAAGTAACGAATATTGGGAGGTACCGTTATACGGGGGCTATACTAAAACGTGGACCTATATGATCATGAATATATGTAGTTTATAAGGTCTATGAAAAATATTTAGAGGTGTTACAAACGGAATGACAAATTTAATATACCATCCTTTCCATCGTGGAGGGTATATAAATATATATCGGACCCATTAACAGAGGTCTTTCTGAACTTCATGTAATTTTTTCTCCAACCAACGTTGTTATGGTGTTAATATTGTGGCTGTGGGGGACTTAAATAACAAATCAGATGAACATTATATATTGGAGCTATAACTATGTCAAGGCACGATCGAAGGCCGGCTTCTTACAAAATGAAATAAATTGAGAAAACTTTGGTTCGCGTTAACCGATGCCGGACATACCTGAAGGAGAAAAACGCAAGCCAAGGCCAAAGGCCGGTTACTTACAAAAAGTTTAAAATTTAGAATACTTTGATTCGCGATAGCCAGTGCCGGACATACCAAGAGGAGAAAACACAATTCTTTAACTTCTGATTTCTCAAATTTAAATAGGATTCGTCCTCCGGTCAATCAAAAGGCCTGTTCTATAATTTATATTGAAAAACGTTTTCAAAAACAAAAACTTAAAGACGTGTACCTACTTACGACCTTTTGTCATAGGCTGTAGAATCCATTACGAACTTCAAATACCAAATCTTAAACAATTTCAGTGAATAATGTCGCTAAAATCATCAAAATACCGAATATCGGGATATACCGTTATATGGGGGATATACGAAAACGTGAACCTACATACAATTTTTTTGTTATAGGCTGTAGTACCCATTACGAATTTTAAACACGAAATTTGTTACAACTCCGTTGGGGGGGGGGGGGGGGCTATACGAAGATGTGAACCTGCATACACAAATTTTTGTCATAGGCTGTAGCACACATTACGAATTAATTCCAGTAAATAATGTCGCTAAAATCATGGAAATACCGAATATCGGGAGGTAATGTTATATAGGGGCTATACGAAGACGAGGACTTGCATAAGAAAATTGTTCCTATAGACTGTAGTACCCATTACGAAATTCAAAACGAAATTTGAAACAATTCCGGTAAATAATGTCGCTGAAACCAGGAAAATATCGAATATCCTGAGGTATCTTTATATGGGCTATACGAAGATGTGGACCTGCATAAAAAATGTTTTTCATAGGCTGTAGTACCGAACTGTAGTACGAACTTTAAATATGAAATTTGAAACGAATCGGTGAATAATTTTGCAGAAATCATGAAAATACCGTATATCGGGAGGTACCGTTATATGGGGGCTATACGAAAACGTGGACCGACATGGCCCATTTACGAACTACCTGCTGGTAATCTATGGATGTATGCAACATTTTAGCCATCTCCCTCTCAATATGCGTTCGAAAGGCAGCGTGAGTACAACAGACAGACGGACCGGCAGACAGATGGACAGGCAGACAGGAATACGGACATCGCTAGATCGTCTTAGAATTTTACGCTGATCCAGAATATATGTACTTTGTAGGGTCTATTATAAATATTTCGATGATCTACAAACGCAATGACAAAGTTAATATACCCTCCATGGAATGGATCAGCTGTGATTTCGTAAGTCATAGTGTGATAACCCTTTAAAAATTATTATTTTTCAAATTTCTCTTTACCAAGAAACGACACTTTTTCGCTTTTAAGTTTTTATGCTATCTTTTCTCATTTGTCTTGTTTTGTTTATTTTTGTTGTTTTCATTTCAAAAGCTAGAATATTTTATCTGCATTCCGTATTTTACATTCAGTATGTTTGCCATTGAAATTGTTCCATTCTATGACACAAAACAAAAAATGGGTGATAATTTTTAAGATGAGTTGGTTTTATAATAGCTTTGCATAGCATTCATTTAGATTTTTCTTTCGCATTTTTCCTCTTTATTCATTTTTTTCAGTTTTTCTCTGAAATTAGAATTTTAAAAATTTCTTAAATATTATCGTCATGCTTGCACGTAGATCGAAATGAATATGGATGGATGTAAGAGCGATATTGTGGAAAGATATATATATGATGTTTTATCTGTTTTAGTTTTTCTTCTTCTAATTTAAGATATTTCTGTGAACTGGAGAAAATCGATGTACTAAAAATTGGAAATAAAAATGAAGATATGAATAATGGAATATTGATATGAAAACTGGGAAAACAAGCACAATTGTGAAGATATTTAGCTTCAGCAAAAATGAGTTTGTTGAATTTTCAAGAGAAACCACCTTTGTATAGGATGTCTGTTATAATAAATATTATGTAATAGTATTTATGAATAAACAAGAAAGATAAATTATCTCTAGCAATGCATAGAAAATATTGACAATTATTTCACTTATCAATTCGATAAAGCTTGTTTTGGAAAAGTTTTCAACCTCGAATCCCATATACATCTCACTCTGGTACAGGTTGTTATGTCTTTGTACATTTGCTTGCAAAATTCAAAGGAAAAAACGATCGATTTATAGTTCTTTTTCGCAATCTAAATAAAATTACATATTTATGCATGTCCGTCCACCTGAATTTAAGCGTGTTCCACTTTAAATTTCATATACCAGTAAGACCGTTTTGATAATGCTGTTAAATTTACCATATCAAAACGGGTGCCTATATAGACAACTTTAGATTAGAACAATTTTTATATATGCTAAATTTGAAGAAATTTCGTGTGGAAATGTGACTAGAATTATCGAAATACCGGATATCGGTGAATAGCGTAGTATGTGCGCTATGGAAAAACTTGGATCTTGATATCCAATGTTTTGCCACCGGAGCGAGAACTTTTAATACCAATTTTTATAAGAATCCGTGGAAAAAGGTGGCAAAAAGGATGATGTATATGTAACCAAGCATTTATTTATTAGCCTTGTTCGGCCGATTTTGGAATATGACTTTCTTCTTGGAGTCCCCTCTACAAATTTTATAAATTGTCGATAGCAAAATCTAATTACTAACTTTGTAATCCGCTTCGATATTTATGTGATAAATATAATAGTTATATAATAGATTGTATTTATCTGAACACATGCATGCCATAAAAACCTATATTGAGCTCTTAGAATCTATAAACAGTTGCCAGAAGTACTTTTTTTGAACTCTATATGTCTGTGTTGTTAATAAATTACGCTATAATTGAATAATTGGCAGATATTTACTGTAGCCAGTTCTACATGGTCCTGTAACCCGTTATACTTCGGATTTTAGTGTGTACAAACTCCATTTATCATGGGGAAGTGGCCATTATATAGGATAGGTTTGGGCCAGAATAGAGGCCTACTGTTTTTGGAGATCATCGCAAAATATTTAAGGGTTGAAGTGGATAATTTCAAAGTTTTTTTTATTTTGAAGTCCAATTAAATATCCTAGTAGCTGAATAGAAGAATAGAGGCCTATTGTTTTTTGAGGTCATCGCAAAATATTTAAGGGTTGAAATGGATTATTCAATTTTTTTTATTATTTTGAAGTCCAATTAAATATCCTAGTAGCTGAACCCGGTTCGCTTCGCTACCACTTTTGATTTGATATGAATTCAAATGATATACGAATATTTGTTGGTTAAAAAAATAAGACAATTTGGAAAATTAAAAAAACGTAATTATTGTAAAACTTTTATGCGTAAACAAATAAATAGCTCGGTCTACTAACACGTGAACATGCCAGGAACAGCTGACCATGAGAAAAGTAGGAAAATGGCAAATTAAATCCGCATACATGAAGGGTTTGTCCTTCGGATTTATTAATTTCGTAGCAAATGCCAAGCGTGCAGGAAACTGCAATCTTTTGGTGTTGTGTGACATTTCTGTTGCAATTAGTGAATCTGAGGTAGCAACATACTTCCTCGTAATAATAATATCCTCAATTAATTGTTGTGTAGCATTTCACTGTTAACCTAATACCATTACAAAGGCATTGTGGGTCAATTCTTCTTAAAAAAGACATATCCAATCTGAACCGATTTCAATATAATTTGATAAAATTTACTCATACACCAAATGACGTTACACCTTCCATATTTCATAAAAATTGGAGTTTCATACCGTGTTTGGTGCATCAAATATGCGAAATCGGTCGAAAATAAATATGGGAGCTATATCTAAATCTGAACCGATTTCAATATAATTCGGCAAATGTATTTTCTAATCAATTCCCGTTACTCATTCCAAATTTCATTAAAATAGAACATACATATCGTGTTTGGTGCATCAAATAAACCAAGTCAGTCGAATATATATATATATAAATATATATAGGAGCTGTATCCAAATCTGAACAGATTTCAATATAATTTGGAAAATTTACGTTTGTTTTAAATTCCGTTACACATTCCAAATTTCATTGAAATTAGAGATACACATCGTGTTTGGTGCATCAAATACATGAAATCGGCCGAATATGAATATGTGAACTATATCGAAATCTGTACCGATTTCAATATAATTTGACAAAGCATTTTTTAGACAAATTTCATCACATATTCCAAATTTCATTGAAATGTAGCGTACACGGCGTATTTAATGCATCAAATACATAAAATCGACCGAAAATATATATGGGAGCTATATCCAAATCTGAACCGATTTCAATATAATTTGGCTAATTCATTTTTGTTCCAAATTTTGTTACGCATTCAAAATTTGGAGACTGTATCTCTAATCCATCTATAGATATGTGCATATAAAATTTAAATTTTTGGGAGGTACATCCGATTCTGATGCCATATCTCCACTTCCAAGCGGAATTTCAAAAAATGTTATAGCCTATGTTACTTTAAGGCGATGTTGTAGTATACTTGGAAATTTTCAGGAAAATCTGTTCTAGATATAGATACATATTTTGCTGTAGGGTATCACATGGTCGATACCGACCTTTCTGACTTGTTTTTAGTATGATTGGTATTGTAATCGGCATATATTGGCCAATGTTTAGACATTGCACATATTTCTGCCACAATTACTCGTACCGACCGAATGAGCTTTATATTAATATTTTGGGAATATTTATACCCTACAACACTATGTGTTGGGGGTATTATAAGTTTGATTGGGCCAGAATTTATGTAACACCTCGAAATATTGGTTTCCCACATAGGAAAGTATATATGGATCTTCCTATCTCGCCGAGCTGAGTCGATCTAGCTATGTATGTCCGTCCGTCCGTCTGTCCGCCTGTCCATGTTAATTTGTAATCACGCTAAAGGTCACAATTATGGCCCGATCCTAAAGAAATTTTGAACGAAGGTGGGGTTAGGGCGTGAATAGAAGCCTATTTCTTTTGGAGATGATCGCCAAATGTTTAGGGGTTGAAATGGACCAAATACTGAAAAAATGTCGGATTTTGCAGTAGCTATACCGGTCGTAATTATAGACCAATCGAAGCGGAATTTCGCATGTAGCTAGAGTTTAGGGCAGGGAAGAAGCCTACCAGTTTGCGTGGTCATCGGATAATATTTAGCGGGTAAAATAGACCATATCTTTTGTGTTGAAAAAATTCAAAAATTTTCATTAAACCGCGAATATTTTAAATCCCGTCGAAATCACGAAGCCATGACAAGGTTACTTCTGATCTTTACATTGATGTTAACATCCAACAAATCGGATATATAGCAAAATATGTGCGATATATATGTATATCAAAGAAGATATGCTTGAAAGATCTCTTATATGTCGAGAACGGCTGAACTGATTTCGACAGTTCTCATTAATTCAGAATGGCCTCTTGGCAGAAAAGAAGAAACGTCTAAAAAAATCGCATAAAAATATCTCTCTGAAGATGAAAATATTGATTTTGTAATATTTTCTCATATTTTTTCAATTTTGTCATATTGTTGGCATATTTTCATTTTGAATTAAACATTTGGTAATATTTCTACAGCTAACAAAACTAAGTAGTTAGGATATCAAGATATCATATACAGATCGCATTTATGGCCCGATCCTTACGAAATTTTGCATGGGGATAAAATGAGGGTCAGAATAGAAACCTACTCTTTTTGGAGATGATCGCCATATATTTAGGGGTTGAAATGGACCAAAAAACTGCAAAATTGTCAGCAGGTCGTAATTATTGCCCGATCCTCACGAACATTTGAATGGGGGTTACGGGCATTGCAAAAAGCCAAGCAGTTTTGGATGGCCATCCAAAAATATTTAATTTGTGAAATAGTTTGCCAACTTTTGTAGACAAAATACGAAAATGTCCATTCCAGTGACTTTTTGGAGAATTCACAAATACAGGAAAGACGCACTTCTGACTATTTTGTTAACACTGATTTCGTTGAAGAATATAGTCAAATGGCTGTATCTCATATAGATGCGTTTCAGTCAAAAACCAATAATAAATGTTAATCTTTTGCCACTTCTGAGAGATTATAGATCTTTGGAAAATATTGGTTCCAGATCTAGGAAGACAATTTAAGTGCAACATCTACCAATAAATTGGAAATGAGCAAATTAGTTTAAGTTGCTATTATTCGAAAATTAGAGAACGAAACCTGATGATTTTCTTTTATTATTTGTCACAATATCTTGTGGAATACTTTCGAGTATCTCGCCTATATACACTGTATTGTTTATTATAGTGTTGTAGTGTATTCAACGGTCTGCCCCGCTCGACTGTAGCCTTTGCTTACTTGTTTTTTATTTATTTTGAAAGTTACAAGTTCTCAGAGAATCATATATGCTTTTGAAACATCTAAGAATGATAAAAATGATAATTTATCGCGGTCGTCGTTTGGACCTCATAACACGGCGGGTATTAATCAAATTGGCCCTAATTCGATATATAAGTTTAGTATAGTTAAATGTCCCTAAATAATCGTTTAATATTTATCCACAGATTTCAGATGCATTTTCAATTTTTTAAACAAAATATTCTATAATAGTTCAGTAATAACAATATAGGGAATATTCTTATAATAGATATGGATATTGATATCCGGCATTTGTGTCCTCATTGTATGAAAATACCATACGAAAGTTATAGGTCCATGCTTTTATGTAAGCTAATTTTTTTAGGTGTTATGTTTTTTCTGCCAAGATACCATTCCAAAAGGTGTGATTGTTAAATTTAATCCATCCTTTCTTGAGTTAAAAGCGTAATAATTTTCATCTTTTTCCTTTATATTAAGATGAAGTTGTCAGTTTCTGAATATTACGATTTTATTATTTTCCAAGTGAACGTTGTTTGCCACCTATTCGTTGTTTTTGATTCGACAAAAACCTAGCATGGTCATCTTTATTTATTGGCAGTACGAATACCGTCATACAAATTGTACTGAAAATGGTGGTTAAAAACACTTGGCATTGATTGAATTTGAAAGAACTAAAAATACGCCACATGAAATGACAACTATCAACTGATTCAAAGAGGGAGAAAAGCTTCAGTGTGTATAAGTTCGCTATGATCCATAAATGTACAGCAAATAAAAATTTATATTCTCTGCCAAAAATGAAACAAAGAAACGACGTCATCTAAGCATTTTGCAAGCCGAGAGGAAGAATAAAAAACGAAAATAAGTGTAAAAGAAAGCAAATAAACCAACTAGCTATCCAGCCAGCCAGCCAGCCAACCAAGCAAGCAACCATTCATGTATAAGGAAATGAAAAAAGAAACACACCAACACATACATTGAATTTAATCTGCATAGCTGTGGGGAGCTGGTGGGAGATGAATAATGGAAATGGATGGATATCAAAACGTTTTGGTTATAAGCATAAGCTCTAACAAATCTACATAACGTGGACGTTGTCCATATTCACACCGAAATGCTTCATTTATGCTGATAAATGAAATAAATTCATTGTTAGTCAGCGAAAATGGAGATGATTTGTTTTTTGCTCTTTCGCTCGTTTTTTTTTTTGTATTCTTTTTCTCTAACAATGAAAATGAAATAAAAATTCATATCATAAATCTCAGACATGCAATGTGTGAAACAGAAGCATGTGCCAAAAAAGGAAAGGGAATGAGAATAGGAAGGCAGATGGTTTGGGATTAAACAAACATTTTTACAAATTCTGTGCGGCGTTTTAATGTTAAAAGCATACATATGAAATATTAAGCGATTTATGCTCGAGCATAATAACGCAGATATTTAATGCAAATGGGTTTCCTGTAATTTGAATTGAAAATTTTGTCCTGAGGGTATCATTATTTAATTAAAGCGGCAAGCAAAAACATAAACAATTGGATAATTATTAAAAATCAAGAAAAAAAAATCTGTGAAAGTGGTTGGCATGATCTTGTGGGGTACATTAAGGTAAATAAATATTGGTCATAATCGAAGGAAATACAGGGAAAGATTAAAAATAACTGCAAAAAGTCAAACGCCATATTTTTTTTAATTTAGTTTGAATGAAAGTAAAAAATTTCGGAAATACCATCAAATTTTAGAATAAGTTTAGATTTGTTCGAATTGGTCACCTTTGGCACGAATTATGGCCTTCAAACGGCCAATGAAACCGGTACACGCTGCCCGAGTGTTACTCTGCGGTATTTTGGCGATTCATTCATTTTGGCCATTCCCGGCGAAGCACTTGCTTGAGGTGATCGACACTTTGGTATATTTAGTGCCAACCTTGCTTTCAAAAATACTCCAGGCACAATAGTAGAATGGATTGCTATCCGGAGATTTTGGAGGCCATTGTTCGCTGGAAAGAAAGCGAGGAACCTCATTTTGTAGCCATTCTTGGGTGGTGCGAGCTCAGTGCGATGGTGCCGACTCCTGTTGGAATGTGCACGGTTTGCGGCCAAAATGTTTGCGTGCGGGCTTTAATACACCCTCCAGAATGCGGGCTTTAATACACCCTCCAGAATATTTTCGCGATAATATTCGGCATTTATTCTGATGCCACATCCTTACCATGGCCTACGCTTAAGTTCTGATGGCCAACCGAAGGTGCACATTTTCAGCTGACCTCTTTGGCAAGTAAAAACGATCGTTTTTTGTTTGTTTACAAACTGCTGGACAATGAATGTTTTCTCATCGGAGAAAATCAAATTCGGAAGTTCACCACTTTCGGCCAAGCGAATCAACTCTTTGGTTCTTTTGAGTTTATTTTTCTTCTGTTGCGGTGTAAGTTCTTGCACTTTTTGGAATTTCAATGGCTTTACCCCGAGCTATGTTTTCAATATTTGCCGAATGGAATATTGCGATATGTTCAGCTTACGTGCCATTTTTCGGCCACTGCGATGCCGGTTTCGATCAAGTCGCTCCTTTACTTTTCGAACCATTTCTACTGATGTTGCTGTTTTCTTCCGTCCACTTCCTTGACGTCAGGCAACGCTACCAGTGTAACGGTAACGAGCGATGGTACGAGACACAAAAGATTTATTCATATTTAAATGCTGGAGTGCTCTAACGATAGCCACTTGTAGTTTTCCAGCCAAATATATCAAATCATATACTCTATAGCAATGTTAGTTGACACGAGATGTACAAATGCCTCTGTTAATTTGGTGGAAATCGATTATTCATTCCATATATTAGTTCCCACTCAAAAAAGGTTCATAGTTGATATGATCTACTTCAAATAAATTCCCAATATGAACGTTTATTTGTTACGGGTAGCTTTCCTAATTAAACCTATAGTGAGCTCTGCTCGACTGTCCAAGTTTTTACGAGGTTTTACATGGATACGAACACGTCATATTTTTAAATCAATTGCTTCTGGTTAAAATTAGTTTTCTGCCCTTTATGCGTATACGTAATATTAAAATAATTTGCACACGTAACGTATACACCCCTTGTTCCAGCTTTCAATAACATACATTCCAGGAGTTCTAACTTTAATTTTCATATCATGTTTTTGTACTAAACAATTATGCTGTCCAATTTCACCACAACGTAGACCCCTGCTATTTCCCTATTTCCACGTAATTTTATTCGCACAACCGTTGAAGAGCACCAAAATTGATTCAATAAAATGGTACACAATTTTATTTCGAATAAAAAAGTCATTTGCTTCATTTCCATATAATTTGTATGACAAATAATCTCATCTGTTCTTCTGCTTCTCGTTCTGTATTCGACTACACACTTATGATGCAGAGTAGTCAAACAATGACAAAAATTGTTTGGGGAAAAATAGATGCCTGAAGACGGTATTGTCGTTCGTTCTGCTGCTACAGCTTGCTGTTTTCTGTTAAATAAAAAAAAAACACCGCTTCGCAACACAAAAGGCGATCCGAATAATTTGTTCGTGCTTTTTGAATGTTGAGTTAAATATTATACACATATAGTGGAGAGCAGAATGTGAATGTGCATTTAAATAATCCACGCAGCAAATACATCGTTAGGATGTTCTTTTGTGTACCAAGTTGACAATACATTTTTGTCATGCTAAAAAAATAGCAATGCTTATAACAAAGTGCGAAAAATTCACTGCCAAATAAATATGTATGTATGTATGGATGTACAATGGTTTCTCTCTGAAATCGTCGTATTGTGCCTTCGTTTGTATACGATTTTTATGGAACAAATTATTCCCATTCAAGGCCATTGTTGGCGAGAGATTAATAGTTGCTTGATTTGTCAAGAGAAAATATGTGATTTGCATTCTATATCACTTTTTGATCTATGAGGAGAATAAGAAATCGACATATGATTATTAGAAGGCAATTGACAACACACTTTAACATTGCAAGTATTTTAGTTATAAATTTTCATTTGACGTTTCAAGTATTTTCATAATCTGCGATAAAATTTGATATGAATCTCCTTTATGCAGATTTCTACTACAAGGATTGTTATCTACTGCGAGTCTTAAATACCAAAATTTAAACACATTCACGGTAAAATGTGAATAGGATCATTAAAATACAGAATGTCGGTGGGTAACGTTATGTACTGACTACAAACACCGAATTTTACACCGATTTTTAAACAAATCCAATAGATAATAGGACCTACATAGTAAAAATAATGATATTTAGGAAAATATGAACATAGTCTAGTTCTGGCACCGAATCCATCACGAATTACTTGTCAACGATGAATATTTAGAGACGTTACAAACAGTATGACAAATTTAATATGTCTTCCTTTTAATGGTGGGGGAATTAAAAATAGTATTAAAAAATAACATAAAATAGAGGATTACAATTTTTAAGGGTCTATACCAAATAGTGGGCTGTCAAGTTTTCAAGCTCGTTAATACAGGATGAGATGAAAAAACTGCAACCAACTTCAGACTGTTGTCATTTCTAAGCCACTATTCCGACAGCTGCTAAAATTATTCCAGTGACAGCTCATTATATTGTACAAAAGCGTACAAAAGCAATTTGTTGAGAATTTTCTAGAAAAAAAAATAATCGTGATGTAATTCAAGCGTGATAGTTTTTTAATATTTAGCACTCCAGCATTTAAATGTTAACAAATCTTTTGTGTCTCGTGACATCGCTCGTTACCGTGATACTGGTAGCATATCCCGACGTCAAGGAAGTGGATGAAAGAGAACAGCGGCAGCAGCAGAAATGCTTCGAAAAGTAAAGAAGCGACTTCATCGACACCCGCGCCGCAGTGGTCGAAAAATGGCTCGTGGGCTGAACATATCGCAATATTCCATTCGGCAAATATTGAAAAAATTAGCTCGGGATAAAGGCATTGAAATTCCAAAAAGTAAAGGAACTTACACTGCAACAGAAAGAAAATAGACTCAAAAGAGCTAAAGAATTGCTTCGCTTGGCCGAAAAGCTAAAAATGTGCACCTTCGGTTGGTCACAAGAACTCAAGCGCCGGATATGGTGATGGTATGGGCCACCATAACAGCCGATGGTCGGTCTCCTCTCGTATTAATCAACCGTGGCATCAGGATAAATGCGAATACTATCGCGAAAATATTCTGGAGGGTGTATTAAAGCCTTGGCCGCGCAAACATTTTGGCCGCAAGCCTTGGGCATTCCAACAGGACTCAGCACGCGCCACCCAAGAATGGTTACAAAATGAGGTTCCTCACTTCATTTCCAGCGCAAAATGGCCACAAAGGTCTCCGGATACCAATCTGTTGAACTATTATGTCTTTAGTATTTTGGAAAGCAAGGTTGGCACTTCAAATAAGCGGTTCGTCGGGAATGGGCCAATATATCGCAGAGCAACATTCGAGCAGCGTGTGACGGTATCACTGGCCGTTTGAAAGCCATATTGTTTGCCAAGGGATACCAATTCGTACAAATCTAAACTTATTCTAAAATTTGATGATATTTCCTAGGATTTTTGCTTTCATTCAATAAAATTTAAAAAAATGTAAAAATTATGGCGTTTGGCTTTATTGCAGTTTTTTATCTCACCCTTTATTTTTTATTTGACGTAGAGCTTCAAAATTTGTTTGTGTTTGTGTGAAAATACGATATATTGCACACGTTTTGGTATATCACCCATATAACGGTACCTTCCGATATTTTGATGATTTTTGCCACATTCTTCTACGGGCTTGTCGTAATTTGTTCTCACTCCTTTTGCGGATCATAGTATGTATAGGTCCACGTTTTTGTATAGCCCCCACATAATGGTAACTCCTGATATTCATTAGTTTGATGATTTTTGCGATATTTTTCCACGGATTTGTCTAAAAATTCGTATTTGTAGTTCGTAATGAGTTCCAGCTCCGGTGGCAGAACACTGAAAATTTAGCGTCACGTTTTCCTATAGCGCACGCATAACGATATCTATCGATATTTGGTTTTTGGTTTTCATAATGGTAACTCCTGATATTCATTAGTTTGATGATTTTTGCGATATTTTTCCACGGATTTGTCTAAAAATTCGTATTTGTAGTTCGTAATGAGTTCCAGCTCCGGTGGCAGAACACTGAAAATTTAGCGTCACGTTTTCCTATAGCGCACGCATAACGATATCTATCGATATTTGGTTTTTGATAATTCTAGACAAATTTACCCACGAAATGGTTTCAAATTTGGTATTTAAGAAGATTAGGTAGATGACAATCCCTGAAGTATAAAATTGTCTATAGAGGTTCCGTTTTGGTATGGCCCCACATGACGGCCTCACTCACGTTATGTTTTTTATACCCTACACCACAAGGTAGTCAGGGTATTATGTCTTTATGCATTTGTTTGAAACAGGCAAAAGGAAACGAGATAGACCCATAGTTCCTTTTGATGATCTGCATAGAATCACATTCTGAGTCGATTTATGCATGTCCGCCCGTCCGTCTGTCCATGTATTTTTGTAAGCAAAGTACAGTTCGCAATTATTGCCCTATCCAGATGAAATTTTGCACAAATCATTTGTTTGGCCCAAGGACGAACCCTATTGAAATTGGAGATAATCGGTAAAAATTTAGATATAGCTCCCATATATATCTTCGTTCGATTTGCCTTTTATTGTGCACCAAACGTGTAATATCAGCCCGAATAGTATGAAATTTTGCACGTACGATCAGATTAGACCTGACAATAAGTATGCCAAATTTAATCGATATCGGTTCAGATATAGCTATAGCTCCCATATACATCCGATTCGTTATTTTTGTCCTCCGCAGCCGTAATATGCACTCTGTTACAACAATATTTTGGGAAATATGTCAAATACAGCCCAGAAATACATGTGCCAAATTTTATGGAGATCGGTTCAGACTTGGATATAGCTCCCATATATAACTTCATCCGATTTACTTTATATTGTGCACCAAACGTCTAATATTTGTCCAAATGGGATGGAATTTGGCACTTAGGACCGAATTTAGTCTAGAAGCTAGTATGTCAAATTTGGTGAAGATCGGTTCAGATATAGCTATAGCTCACATATATACTGTTCATCCGATTTGTCATATTTGTTAATCACAGCCCTAATATGCACTACAACGGGTGCATACCCACGATATTAAGGGAAATATATCAAATACAGCTCAGAAATATCTTTGCCAAATTTTATCGGGATCGGCTCCGATTTGGATATAACTCACATATATTTCTTTATCCGATTTCAAATTAATTGTGCACCGAATGGGCAATACAAATCCGAATTTAAAATATACAAATGCTTCGGCATATTTAGTTCTTTGAACTTTAAATTATAATTATTATCATAGCGTGTATGATTGAATTCTCCCATAAAAACTTTTAATTGTTATGCGCAGCTCGGCCCCGGCCGACTTTAAGACTTTCTTTACTGTTTTTTTTTTTAAAATTAACAGCAATATTCAAACGGTCCTACTAGTATTTTTAGTTTAAATTGGACTACGTTTAAATTCAGATACTCTTATATAATTTTTTATCCAATATTGGAGTGTATTTAAACTTAATGTCTTTTTTACTTGTTCTAATTATTTTTTTCAAGCCAACTAAGCCTTTTTCATATATACAAAACAAAGTTTTACAAACTGTGGGTGTGTGTTTTTTGTTTACATTGATATCTGTAACAGTGCCTTTAATATTTATTTCTAGTTCATAACCCCAAGAGACTTTATTGGCATATCTTTTTATTTGATATGCTGGCAATCAATTGACCTGGTACAATTCATTTCATTCATCTCAACCTCCTCCGAATACGTTTGGTGAATCTTAAGGAAGATGTCTGTGCCTTAGGATTGTATATATCCCCAAGAAAACGTCTGTTAAGTTTGAAGACTTTACCCAAATACCATAGATGAAGTGAATTTAACAATGAAAACAAAAAACTCTTTGTTTCTGGATAACACCGTGACATGGCACTGGTACTGCCCGAGGCTTTAACAAATTGAAACGGAAAAATGAGTGAAACAAGTCAGTCGGTCTTTCAGCTGGGCAAAAGTAAAAGTAAATAGCAATTATATGAAGTGTATCCAACCTAAAAACTATACAAGTTTTTCAACGTATACATATAAACATTTTGGCCTTAAGCAATTACACTGTTATTTTCCTATTTCGAAATTGTTGTAGTTTTTGTCGTTGTCCAACTTAGTTGCGAATTACCGCTGCCTTATACAGCTGGAATGGCCTACAGCAGTTATATGTAACAGGAATATGATGTAGACCCAGTTTTGTTTTTGTTGTTGAGACCTCTGCAACGACCATGCTAGTGCCTAAACTAAGTTTTTTTCTATTGTTATTGTTTTAAGTTGTTTTGAAGATCATCACAAAAATTAAGGTCTTCAATGTTCCTTCAAGTATGTGAATATTTTCAGAATATATATGTTGGTATGTGTGTGCTGTGCTTTTGTCCTCTTTTTCAGAAAAAAAGAGTTGGTATTATTATATGGATGAACGCTTAGAGTTAGTCATTTAGAAAATTCTTCTAACGTTTATGCTCTTAGCTGGGCTTAACTTGCTTTGTTGCCGTTCTTGTTTGTTGCACTTTAAAATACTGAAAAAAATCTTTTGTTAGCCCATACTCAAGAATGTACATTACTTGTTGTGTTTCTGTATTTAAAATGTAACATGCACCGATTGTTAAAAGCTTAGAAAATAGGGTAATTTTTTTAGGAACTTTAAGTTTATTTAAAACGAATAAAAAAGTACTGGTTGGTATTGTCTAAAATTTTTTCTCACCAATGAAACATATATTTAAAGGAGAGTCCAATACATGCAACATGCAACAATTTTTCAATATTTCCAAGAAAAATGAGTCAGTTAACTCCATGTTCGACCCAAGTACAGGGTGAAATGAAAAAACTGCAACAAATTCAGACTGCTGTCATTTCTAATCCAGTCGTTTGACAGCTGTCAAAATTATTCCCCTTACAGCTCATTGTATTGTTTACAAGCGTACAAAAGCATTTTTATGAGATTTTTCCAGAAAAAAAAAATTGTTGGTGATGGAATTCAAGAGCGATATTATGATTTTTTTATATTTGGTTGGAAAACCACAAGTGGCTATCGTTAGAGCACTCCAGCATTTAAATCTGGATAAATCTTTTGTGTCTCGTACCATCGATCGTTACCGTGATACTAGTAGCGTAGCCCGACGTCAAGGGAGTGAACGGAAGAAAACATCAACATCAGAAGAAATGGTTCGAAAAGTAAAAAAGCGACTTGATCGAAACCCGCTTCGCAGTGGCCAAAAAATGGCTTGTGAGTTGAACATATCGCAATATTCCATTCGGAAAAATATTGAAAAATAAGCTCGGTGTAAAGCCAATGAAAATCCAAAAAAGTGCAAGAACTTACACAGCAACATAAAGAAAATAGACTCAAAAGAGCTAAAGAGTTGCTTCGCTTGACCGAAAGTGGTGAACTTCCGAATTTGGTTTTCTAAGATGAGAAAACATTCGTTGTCCAGCAGTTTGTAAACAAACAAAATGCTCGTGTTTACTTGCCAAAGAGGTCAGCTGAAAATGTGCACCTTGGGTTGGCCACCAGAACTCAAGCTCTGCTAGTGTTAATCGACCGTGGCATCAGAATAAATGCCGAATATTATCGCGAAAATATTCTGAAGGGTGTATTGAAGCCTTGGGTACGCAGACATTTTGCCGCAGACCTTGGTCATTCCAACAGGACTCAGCACCATCGCCCTCAGGACGCGCCGCCCAAGAATGGTTATAAAATGAGGTTCCTCCCTTCATTCGCAGCGCAAAATGGCCACCAAAATCTCCGGATAACAATCCGTTAGACTATAGTGTCTGGAATATTTTAAAAAGCAATGTTGGCACATACCAAAGTTTCGATCACCTCAAGCGAGCGCTTTTTATCCAATATTGGAGTGTATTTAAACTTAATGTCTTTTTTACTTGTTCTAATTATTTTTTTCAAGCCAACTAAGCCTTTTTCATATATACAAAACAAAGTTTTACAAACTGTGGGTGTGTGTTTTTTGTTTACATTGATATCTGTAACAGTGCCTTTAATATTTATTTCTAGTTCATAACCCCAAGAGACTTTATTGGCATATCTTTTTATTTGATATGCTGGCAATCAATTGACCTGGTACAATTCATTTCATTCATCTCAACCTCCTCCGAATACGTTTGGTGAATCTTAAGGAAGATGTCTGTGCCTTAGGATTGTATATATCCCCAAGAAAACGTCTGTTAAGTTTGAAGACTTTACCCAAATACCATAGATGAAGTGAATTTAACAATGAAAACAAAAAACTCTTTGTTTCTGGATAACACCGTGACATGGCACTGGTACTGCCCGAGGCTTTAACAAATTGAAACGGAAAAATGAGTGAAACAAGTCAGTCGGTCTTTCAGCTGGGCAAAAGTAAAAGTAAATAGCAATTATATGAAGTGTATCCAACCTAAAAACTATACAAGTTTTTCAACGTATACATATAAACATTTTGGCCTTAAGCAATTACACTGTTATTTTCCTATTTCGAAATTGTTGTAGTTTTTGTCGTTGTCCAACTTAGTTGCGAATTACCGCTGCCTTATACAGCTGGAATGGCCTACAGCAGTTATATGTAACAGGAATATGATGTAGACCCAGTTTTGTTTTTGTTGTTGAGACCTCTGCAACGACCATGCTAGTGCCTAAACTAAGTTTTTTTCTATTGTTATTGTTTTAAGTTGTTTTGAAGATCATCACAAAAATTAAGGTCTTCAATGTTCCTTCAAGTATGTGAATATTTTCAGAATATATATGTTGGTATGTGTGTGCTGTGCTTTTGTCCTCTTTTTCAGAAAAAAAGAGTTGGTATTATTATATGGATGAACGCTTAGAGTTAGTCATTTAGAAAATTCTTCTAACGTTTATGCTCTTAGCTGGGCTTAACTTGCTTTGTTGCCGTTCTTGTTTGTTGCACTTTAAAATACTGAAAAAAATCTTTTGTTAGCCCATACTCAAGAATGTACATTACTTGTTGTGTTTCTGTATTTAAAATGTAACATGCACCGATTGTTAAAAGCTTAGAAAATAGGGTAATTTTTTTAGGAACTTTAAGTTTATTTAAAACGAATAAAAAGTACTGGTTGGTATTGTCTAAAATTTTTTCTCACCAATGAAACATATATTTAAAGGAGAGTCCAATACATGCAACATGCAACAATTTTTCAATATTTTCCAAGAAAAATGAGTCAGTTAACTCCATGTTCGACCCAAGTACAGGGTGAAATGAAAAAACTGCAACAAATTCAGACTGCTGTCATTTCTAATCCAGTCGTTTGACAGCTGTCAAAATTATTCCCCTTACAGCTCATTGTATTGTTTACAAGCGTACAAAAGCATTTTTATGAGATTTTTCCAGAAAAAAAAAATTGTTGGTGATGGAATTCAAGAGCGATATTATGATTTTTTTATATTTGGTTGGAAAACCACAAGTGGCTATCGTTAGAGCACTCCAGCATTTAAATCTGGATAAATCTTTTGTGTCTCGTACCATCGATCGTTACCGTGATACTAGTAGCGTAGCCCGACGTCAAGGGAGTGAACGGAAGAAAACATCAACATCAGAAGAAATGGTTCGAAAAGTAAAAAAGCGACTTGATCGAAACCCGCTTCGCAGTGGCCAAAAAATGGCTTGTGAGTTGAACATATCGCAATATTCCATTCGGAAAAATATTGAAAAATAAGCTCGGTGTAAAGCCAATGAAAATCCAAAAAAGTGCAAGAACTTACACAGCAACATAAAGAAAATAGACTCAAAAGAGCTAAAGAGTTGCTTCGCTTGACCGAAAGTGGTGAACTTCCGAATTTGGTTTTCTAAGATGAGAAAACATTCGTTGTCCAGCAGTTTGTAAACAAACAAAATGCTCGTGTTTACTTGCCAAAGAGGTCAGCTGAAAATGTGCACCTTGGGTTGGCCACCAGAACTCAAGCTCTGCTAGTGTTAATCGACCGTGGCATCAGAATAAATGCCGAATATTATCGCGAAAATATTCTGAAGGGTGTATTGAAGCCTTGGGTACGCAGACATTTTGCCGCAGACCTTGGTCATTCCAACAGGACTCAGCACCATCGCCCTCAGGACGCGCCGCCCAAGAATGGTTATAAAATGAGGTTCCTCCCTTCATTCGCAGCGCAAAATGGCCACCAAAATCTCCGGATAACAATCCGTTAGACTATAGTGTCTGGAATATTTTAAAAAGCAATGTTGGCACATACCAAAGTTTCGATCACCTCAAGCGAGCGCTTCGCCGGGAATGGGCCAAAATACCGCAGAGCAACATTCGGGCAGCGTTTGACGGTTTCATTGGCTGTGTGAAGGCCATAATTCGTGCCAAAGGTGACCAATTCGATCAAATCTAAACTTATTTTTTCATTCAATAAAATTTAAAAAAAAAATGTAAATGTGATGCTGTTTAACTTTGTTGCAGTTTTTTAACTCACCCTGTAAGTTACACGCGAATTTTCAGTGCTTATTTGCATACCCGCTAAGATTATTTTTGATGAAAAATCATCTTCATTAAGAGGAGCTCGACCGTATAGTAAATGCGGTTGGCGGTCAGCAGCTAACAGCTGATGCACTATCTGGACTTTGTAGGGAAATACCTTCAAATCTTGTACTAAAATTCACTGTAAAGACCGTCGACTGATACCCATTTTCGTTGCACGTCGATGTCGACGGCGCTTCCCTCACATCCTCGGCTTCAGCAGCAATATTCTCTGCAAAACGCCTGGCAGCATCTTTTGTTGTGCCAGTCTCTTCGAGGCAAGCGGCTAAACGTCGCAGTTTTTCACAAGTAGGCATTGGACAGTCAGGAAATCTGCGACGAAATTCACGTTGTGCCAAAGTAATGGACCGATTATTGGTCAAATAAATAGTCACCAATATTGTAATATTGTCTATTAACGTATATTTCACATGTGTCAAAACTGAATCGACATTAGGAGCCAATCGTAAAATTTATATCAATTTCTGATAGGAGGATTACTTTTTCACCACCTTGTATATATAAAAATCAAATTTCGTTCGTTGTGCGAAGGAACTGGCAATATTAACTTTTTTCTACCCTCCACCATTTTTTGGTGGGTATATTAAGTTTGTCATTCCATTTGTAACGCCTCGAAATATACATTTTAGACCCCACAAAGTATATATATTCTTGATTGGAAATTTAGTAAGTTGATAAAGATTTACTCAAATGTGTATTATGTCTGCAGGACTTTGTCCACATGCAGGACTTTGTCCACATCATGTAGGTCCACATCCTCTTATAGCCCCCATATAACGGTACCCCTATATTCGGTATTTTAACGATTTTAGAGACATTATTTATCAGATTCGTTTCAAATTTGGTATTTGAAGTTCGTAATAGATACTACAGCTTACGACAGAAGATTGTCTGTGCAGTTCCACGTCTTCGTATGGCCCCCATATAACGGTACCTCCCCATATTCGGTATTTTGATGATTTTAGCGAAAATATTTACCGGAACTATCAAATTTGGTATTTGAAATTCGTAATGGATACTGGATACTTTTACGAAAGGAAATTTGGAAAAAAAACCTCCAAAAAAGTCGCAAAATTATAAAAATCTAAAGTTGCTTTTTCATATAGAATTTTATGTGGAATTTGAATCGAAATAGCATTTCGAATGGAAAAATGTATACTTCTTAATGGAAAAATTCTGAAAAAAGGAAAATCGGATAATTATGAAATCTATTAAGTTAATGAGAGTGATGTTAGTTACTACGTTAAAAAAATGACATAAAAATAAGCCAATCAATGTGTGCATAAAAAATGAAATGTCAGCAAATGGTGGTTGGATTTGAACACAAATGGGATCAAATTCAATTCATTATTTGGTAGAGTAACAAAAGTTATGGTAAATTCTGGATGATGGTGGAAGGTGGAAGATAAATAAATTGACTTTGCAACTTTCATTCTGGCTTCTGATGACTTTATTATTTTAATTAAACGCCACATTTATTTTTATTGTAGAGTATTTGACTAGTCAGACCTACCTAGCTTATATTTGCTCTACTTGATTTAAGCAAACATTCATACAAATATTCTTACAAACCCATTCATTGATATCGATAATTAGAATTCTTCCTGTTTCATCGTAACAATTCTGGAAATCTTTATGCAAAACCAGTATTATCCTAAAATTGATTTCTCTTCTACTTTGACAGACATTTCTGTGAATTGGTATTGCAACATGTATGTGTTTAAAATTCCAATTTTAATTGGTTGAAAGTGTTCATTGAGACAGCAGGATGCATGTGACTCATACCATTCATCATGTCACACACTCAGCCTATAGTTGCTACAATCCAATGGACAGAGGATAAATTACCAAAATTCTATTTTTTCATACTTCATATTTACTGCTATTGAATCTCTTAAATCTATAAAACCAAATATTAATTACTTCCACATATGCCCGTATCAAGACTTAAATCGTTTAAGTTGTCAACTAAAAAATATTAATCTACATTTGTACAATTCTAATTGATCTAAAAACTTCTACGAAATGTCAAAATCTAAAATTCCAATACCACACACCAACCAACCAACAAATCATTTGGGAAATGCTAATGTCCGAAACAATGTTTCTCCAATCAACTAGAAACCGTTGGTGACCGAAACATAAATGCTTAAACCAATGTCAGACTTTTGTGACACAATGACACAAATGGTAACCGAAAAATACCGAATCCTTCAAAAAGAATTCATTTGTGGTTGTGGTCAACAATTTGAAATGTAAAAATCTAACCAAGTGGCAGTCGTCATTAGTTGGGAATTTAGGCAACGAGATGTGTGTGGTGAATGAAAGGATTAGTTTTAACTAAGCGAATTAGAAAATTTGTTACTGTGCAAAGCAACAATTTTCTAAAAATAATAATGACGAAATGTTCACATACGAGTAGTACATACATATACATATGTGAATAAATATGCGAAAAAAGTACATTAGTTAGCCAGGGTTGAAAAGTCGGATATTGGGTAGAGATAACTGGCTAGATAATAAGTAAAAATATTTCAGAATTTTATAAATGTTATACCGTTGGCCAAGAGATTGAAAAATGAATTAAATCGAAAGTACTACAATTCTAATCCGACAGGTTAAAGTCTTTCAATACTTGCTATCAGTCAATTTCTTAACGAGTTGAAGTCGTTGAAAATTGATACAGATAATTTTTCAACTAAATTAGCTATACGTCGGAAATTTCAAAAATTGCCAACTAACTAAAAATGTTCCTGATTTTGCAGCCGTTATAAAGGTCATAAATAGAAACCAAGGGACACCAAATCTCGCACCAAGTTAGAGTTTAGGACAGCGGGTAGATTGGACCACTACTTTTGTCAAAAAATTACCAACATTACTTACAGGCGATAGCCGAAATACACAAAATGCGAACTCCTTTTTTGCTGATTTCGTTGACGAATATAGCCAAATTTGTCTAAATTTGGAGATATGATCGCAAGATACGACGGAGTGCGTAAATATTGTCCCTGGTCAAAATTCTAAGAGTAATACCTGGGCAGTGCTACGTCACATAATTTCAAAAGCGAAATCTTCCAAAATGGATTTGGACATAAGGGGGCTTCTAACATATTGTAGTGTTGTGGGGTATCACATGGTCGGCCCCGCACGACTATAGCCTTTTCTTACTTGTTAAATCTTATGATGTGATTTATATCCCTTCAAAATATCTTCATTGAAGTTTCAGGATTTGCAATTGAAATGGTAGACATTTAAATCGATGGAGGGAAAACTAAAGAAACTTCAAATATTGAGAAGTAAAAAAAGCTGCAGGTTCGGTCGGGCAGATCTTTGAATACCCTCCACAATTGGGAACGAATTTGGCAATTTTCAAAAAAATAACATATGTTAAAAATTCTGTTAAAATCTTGAAATAAATAATAATAAATAAAAAAAATACCGAATATATATGGAGGTACCGTTATATGGGGACTATACGAAGACGTGGACCTGCACAGACAATTACGAACTTCAAATACCAAATTTGAAACAATTCCAGTGAATAATGTCGCAAAAATCATAAAAAATACTGAATATCGGTGTACTGTATATGGGGGCTATACGAAGACGCAGACCTGCACAGACAATTTTCTGTTTTACGCTGTAGAATCTATTACGAACTTTAAATACCAAATTTGAAAATATATTATGATACCGAAGAAAATTACAAAACTATTGGTTTCTTGCAGGCACTGGAACAGAGCAAATATGTAACAAAAATATTCACATTTTTATTGATATATTTCCTGGCGATTTTTTAGATGTTGATCCTTTTCTGTAGAAAGGCCATTTTGAATTAGTGTAAATTGTCGAAGCCAGCCCAGCCGTTATTGAGTTATATGCTTTTTAACTAACATAACTTTCTTTTATATGCATAGATATTATGTACATTTTAGTACCACTAATAAAAGTACCAATTTTATTTAAGTACATATCATATTCAAGATATATACATTCGGAACTCTGGCTCTTCCTAACTGCTTTCTTGGTACGTTCTACAACTACTTTTGTAAAACAATTTTAATCATGGACAAAGTCAGATCCATAAATACGGAACTTTATTATATTTACTGCTTAATACCAACGATATTATATTTTACTATTCACTTAATGATTAAATATTTCATTTTAATATTTCCCGCTATCTTTTAGTTAATATTTTCGAAAGGCCATCACATCAAGGATATCCTGACATACGAAGAGTGTGATTTGTGTCAATTATCAGAATATAAAATCCACCCGTTATCCTTATATTAATCAAAAAGCTCTAAGAAGAGTATCACTTCATTTTAATCCAATATTATACACATCATACAACATAGTCAAGATAGTACCATATTATGATGCTTTTATGGTAAAATACCAAATACATATTATAATTGTATAGGACTTTAATATTGTGAAACGGGTGCATTAGATCGAAATATTAATATTTCCTCACTGTGAAGGATGTCAAAAATTCAACCAGGCCGAACTTAACACCTTTTTTGTTTGTTCTTCCTATGGAGTGGACTTTTACATAAATTTTATAATTGGCTTACTGTTTTCTTTAACTCACTGTTACTTGGCCACTAATTAACTTCCTAGAATTTTTGTACCTTATGGTTAGGTAGGAGGTATTAAAACTTTTTAAGTTGTCTTCACTCTTTATTGAGTGAGTGGTTTTACACCTTTTTAACACTTTCATTTTTTAAGTTTATTTATTTTTTTTGCGAAGAAAAATTCTTCACCAAAACTTGTAATATTGATAAAAAAACAGAACAGTTGTATTTGTTGTTATGAGAAAAGGAGGATTTTCATCGAGAGGAAAAATACTGTTAATGTGTGTAATAACATTAATTTGTTCCTGCTCCCTCAAAGACTCTTTTTGTTTAGCCAAAAAAAAAGGAAACATAAAAAATAAACTTCCTTTTCTTTAGATAACTTATCAACTTTTTTACGATTTTCTTTGTTTTTGTCAACTTTCATCGGGATGCTATAGTAATTTTCCTCCCTACTTTCTCCCTTTCTCTCTCTCTGTTTTGTCATTTTCTTTTCTACTTCCGTTAAAGTTTATACAAATTTCAATGTTTCTGTTTTTTTCTTCTTCTCTTTATAATGCTTCTGTTAAGCGTTATGTGACATAAAAGCACCGAACACAAATGAAAAACTTGTCCTTCAGGCAGCAGTAGCAGCACTATTCCACTATTTCCAATGTTACTTTTGACAACCGGTGTCGTGTTGTGACAATCCCGGGATCCTGACACAACCATACACTGTGAAATCATCATCAACCTAAGTGTTAAGTTTTAATAATGGCTTTTCTTCTTCGTCTTCAGTGTCGCACAGCAGCTGCCTGTAAATGTTAACCAGGTTCTGAAGTGTCATTGTTACTCCTGTTAATTCTGCTACTGCTGCTGCTACCATTGTTGTTGTTGTTTCTGTTCGGTAGTGGTTGATGCGGTTTCATCTTGTAAATGAAATTTAATTTAATTACAACAATAGTTAACGTATAGAGCGTGTAAATTATGTTGGTGCGAAACATCTTTGTTAAGGAGTTTTATTAAGTGCGGTTAGTTTGACAATGGGAAACGAAGGGAAATAGTTGGTGGCAAACGTCCCGTTGTTATATGCAATTTATTTTAACAAATATGAAAAGATTATGCTGTATTCATAACTTACATACGCAAGTCTATATTTAGGTTTATTATTTGTAGACTTAAGATTGTGCATGGAAAATTCAAAGAAATATAACATATGGGGGATTGAAAAATTAGGATTTTTAATTGATCAGAATAAAATTATAAGTCGATTTAACGATGTCCGCCCGTCTTCTCCTTATATGGGCGTGCGTTTAATTTTTTTTAATCAATATAGGTTTTACAGTCGTCCAGGTAAATGAAAAAATTGGCTTATACGTTTGCAATACTCCCAAGATGGGCTTTATCGGTCGTTATTAAGATATAGACAGTTCTTCAAATTTTTTGGGTATTTCAAAACTGTTAGTCCCAATGTCCAACCAAATCAGGTATTAGTTTTATATTTCGAGTTTTGATTGAGTAGTTTAACACCTCGCAAAAAATATTTAATGTACGTACACTCTTTGGTATAGTTATATTTTGGTTTGGTTTAACTTCCCGAAAAACATATTGAATTTAGCCTTACTCTTCTGGTTCTCAATGAGTAGTTCAAATTTATCAAATACATTTTTAATGTAGGTATTGCCCCATATAACGAAACTTCCAGGCATCACGCATCAAGTTTTCAGTCTCATTTTCATTTTATATACACCCTTCGCCATGCTGACTTAGCCGCCTTGATGGAAATTAAATGCAGTTCAAAACAAATAAGCAAAGGCTATAGTAGTGCGGGCCGACCATGTGATAGGCTTCAACACTATATTATATCGAAAAACCTCATTACGCGCAAGACAATTTTTGTTGATTTTTTGAAATAATGTCATACAGTCCTCCATAAATATTATCTTTAGTTTTTGTACTATATTTACCCTTTCTATCGTGCTAATAGGTATTCAAAGCAATTTCACACAAAAGTTGTGGATTATTTTACCCTATCTGTCCTAACCCCTAACCTCATGGAAAATTCCATGTTGATTGGTTTTTAATTGTGATCACAAGAGCGGCTGCAAAATCAAGAAAATTTAATTTTTTTTTGCATTTGAACCCCTAAGTATACGTCTTACAAAACAATAGGCTTCAATTCTGAAGTAGATTTTGTGAGGATCAGAAGATAATTGGGGCCTAAATATATAATAATGCCAATACATTAGGTGAAATTTGATCAATTCAATATCGCAAGGCAAATATGAAAAAAATGTCTTGTTATAAAGAATCCTTATTCATATAACTATTTTCTGGCAAAAGGTCATTCCGAATTGGTGAGAATTGTCAAAATCTTATAAACGTAGTAACTAAAATCAATTTATTTTAGATATAGATAGTATCTATTTCGCTAGGTATCCGATATCTTGGCTGCCAGCACCATTGTAAAGGTCAGAAGTTACATTTTAATGTATTTGTGATTTCTCCTGGATTAAAAATATTCGCGGTTTAGTACAAATTGTCGTATTGATATGCCCTTCACTATAGTATAGAGGGTATATTAAGTTTGTCATTCCGTTTGTAACACCTCGAAATATGCATTTTAGACCCCACAAAGTATATATTCCATCCGTCTGTGGAAGCTTCCGAACGAAATGAAGTAGATTGATAAAATTGTACTCAAATGTATACTTTTTGTATTAAAAATGGGACATAGGCCACGAGGACCTACGTTTCGGTATAGCCTCTATATAACGGTACCTACCGACATTATCATCATCGGAATTGTTTCAAATTTGGTAGTTTATGTTCATAATGGATGTTACAGCCTATGACAGGGAATTGTCTGTTCAGGTCCGCGTCGTCGCATAGCCCCCATATAACGGTACCACCCGATATTAGGTATTTTGATGATTTTATCGACATTATTCACCGGAATTGTTTTAAATTTGGTATTTGAAGTTCGTAAGGGATACTACAGCCTAAGATAGAAAATTGTCTGTGCAGGTCCACGTCGTCGTATAGCCCTCATATAACGGTACCTCCCGTAGAGCACCTGCAAAATCAGGAAAGTCTTTCGTTTTTGATATATTTCAATCCCTAAATGTGTTGCAATAATCTGTTAAAAACACTGCGCTTTGATTTGCACATCGAGTCTTGTGTAAACAAAGCGAAATCGTTAGTAGAGTTTATAAAACGCTGTTCTAAGGAATTTGACCGTATGTGACTCAACGCTGGTTTGTCAGTCTGGTTCGGCCTACATTAGAATGTGGTTGTGTATTATGGAGCCCTTATTATAAACGCTTTTCAAATAAAATCGAATCTGTCCAAACACAATTTCTCTTATTTGCTCTCAGAGGGTTGTCTTGGAATATAGATGAAGCCCTCTCCCCTCTGAACACCGCTTAAGACTTATTGATCTCCCTAAATTGGAACGGATACGTTTAATGCTTAGAGCTATATTTCTAATAAGACTTTTACGTGGTTCTATTGACTCCAAATTTTTAATCAGTGAAATCAACTTTAACGTGCCCATTCGTTTTACTCGTAATTATATGCCTCTTAATCTGCTGTAGTAAAATCTAATTATGAACTAAGTAATCCACTCATATCATTATGTGAAATATATAGTAACCTGTACAATCGTATTGCTTTGTCAGAACCTATACATGTTATCAAGAATTCTATACCGCGTCTTCAGCTGTAGATGCAAGTAGTTGTGTTACTGTGTTGTATGTTTAATTAACATGTAATCTGTTTAACCGGCTGATGTATTTACTGTAGCCGAAGTTCCCTAACATTACTAACCCCCCATAATCCAGATTATGGGATGTACGCTCTGCCTGCGTTATGGGGAGGTGGCCCCCTCGGTCGGCAGGGGCGGGTAAGAGTGGCGTTGGGAACGATCGATAAAAAATAGACTTATATGATTCTAACCCCACCTCGATGCTAAATGTCATGAGGATAGGGCCAAAATTGAGACCTGTATCGTTATTACAAATTAACATGGGCAGACGGGCAGATGGACTCAGCTTGGTGGAATGGGAAGATCCATACATACTTACATATGCGCTGGACCAATTTTTCGAGGTGTTACATAATTTTTTGTCCAACCAATCTTAAAATACTACCCAACACATATTGTTGTAGGAGTTAATGAGCAGTTTCTATTTAATTCAAGCAAAACTATGGGACCCACGTTTATGCAAAAATTACGGGACCCAGCCAAGAAACCTCCACAAATACATTTGTCCATTTATCTATATCTTTGAAAGTCAATATTTTGTGGGTTATTATGTTTTTATACCATCCAACATACTATAGAGGGTATTTTAACATTGCCATTCCGCTTGTAACTCCTCGAAATACTCATGTTATACCCAACAAAGTATATATATTATTGATCTTTAGCGATGTCCGTCTGTCTGTCTGTTGTAATCACGCTATCTTTTGCATTGAGATAAAAGGCATGCATATGTATTTTTTCGTAAATGGTTCATTTAGGTCCAAGTTTTCGTACAGCCCCCATATAACTGTGCCTCATTTTTGACGATTTAGATCGCAATTTCCAACAGAATTGTTTAAAATTCGGTATTCAACCACTTTCGTATCAATATTGTATTTTTGATTACAACTTAATTTGTCGGTATAAGTGAAATTTTAGATGAACTCTCCCTTTGACATTTTGACATTTTTTAGAATTTGTGTTCTTCATTGAACGGAAAACTACCAATATTGAAAGTTGTAATTTTAATCAACAAATTTGTTGAAAGCATCACTCGTTTTACCAAATAAATGGGTAATGATGTTTTCATGATGACAAAAAGTATACTGGATTTAAATTCATATTCTCTTTTCATATTTGACCTCAGATGATAATAGTGGCTATCAATTTCCATAAAAATTTAAAATCAAAATCTTCGCAACACCTCACCCACATCCACTATTCACGAATGAAATTAATTGTTGTTAATGTTCTCGGCAAATGTGTTTAACAAATCAGATTGGAGTCAAGTTGCCTCTACTCTAGTATTAACCACATTAATTATAATATAAACTTTAACCACTGAACCCTGAAAAATAATAAACTATGTTAAGTTCTTGTTAAAAGGTTTTACACTTTCACAAAAATTGCCAAAGTTTTTAAGTTCATATTTCGTTTAACTAAAAAGTTGCCACAAAAAAAACCAACGAAGCCATAACATGGTACTTAAGAATTTTTTTTCAGGGTACCGGGGAACCAAAACATTGTTAGGCTAAGGCAGACGAAGCAGTTAATTATATTCAAACCCGAAAAGTGTAAGGGCCGAATAGTTAACAAGATAAAATAACCAGTAAAGAATAACGACGGTACGCTTATAACGGTTAATAAAAAATGGCAACCCAAAATTATCTTAAGGCAAGGCACACATAAACGCACTCACACACACACAACAACGTTCATATTTTGTGGTAACAAAATGTTTATCTAGGAAATAAAATGGGAAAAGAAAAACTAAACGGAAAAAGTGGCCAACATCAAGAACGGAACTCAAAAACATAACAAAGTTAATTTAAACTTGCCGTTCGCTTCCGTTTGAAGCAGACCAACACAACACGAGTGGATGAGTGAATGAATCGTTGACGACGTCATCCTAATCTGCTAAACGTTTCCTTTTTCCTTATCACAGAGCCATAATGGAATTACTCTTTGCCAGAAAAGAAACGAAAGTAGGAGGGATGTTAATTCCATGAGCTGGCTGACCAACAATCAAAGGAGCCTGAGTGTTCTGACAAAAAACTAACCTAATGTCATACATTTTGCAGGGGATTTTGTTTTATTTAATTAAAGTATTAAAGTTTAGAGGTCTATGGAAGTGGATTATTTAATTATAATTTTTTTAATCCATGCTTTTTGTTTCATTTTGCTTATCACAGCTGCCACATACTCTTGCTTGGAAAGTGGCTTACGAAAAAATACAAATGAAAATTTAGTTATTAAAATTTAACTACAGAACTTGAAGTTTTCCAGTAATAGGTGGCACTACACTGTGCCACAAATCCTGGTGGAATTGCATTGATAAGAACAATATAATTCTCCTTTTAAAGAAGAAAAACAGCGCAATAACCTAAAACAAAATTAAGATAACTATAACAAGCGACAAATCTCTGGCCTGGTAATGACGGCCATATAAAATCATTTGATATAAATTATTTTGAAATTGTTATTCGTATACGAGTTTCCCAATAAAAATATAACCGGATATGTTTTTCATAGCGAAAAACAGAAAATGTTATTCGGCTAATGGTTTCGTATAGAAAATGTTATCTGGATAAGTGTTTCATATGATATTGCTATCCGGAACAGGGATAAACAGAAACTGTTATCCGGAACAGGGATAAACAGAAACTGTTATCCGGATAAGGGTTTCGTATAGAAACTGTTATCCGGATAAGGGTTTGGGTATAGATTGGGTATAGAAACTGTTATCCGGATAAGGGTTTCGTATAGAAACTGTTATCCGGATAAGGGTTTCATATAGAAACTGTTATCCGGATAAGGGTTTCGTATAGAAACTATTATCCGGATAAGGGTTTCGTATAGAAACTATTATCCGGATAAGGGTTTCGTATAGAAACTATTATCCGGATAAGGGTTTCGTATAGAAACTATTATCCGGATAAGGGTTTCGTATAGAAACTATTATCCGGATAAGGGTTTCGTATAGAAACTGTTATCCGGATAAGGGTTTCATATAGAAACTGTTATCCGGATAAGGGTTTCGTATAGAAACTGTTATCCGGATAAGGGTTTCCTATAGAAACTGTTATCCGGATAAGGGTTTCCTATACAAACTGTTATCCGGATAAGGGTTTCCTATAGAAACTGTTATCCGGATAAGGGTTTCCTATACAAACTGTTATCCGGATAAGGGTTTCGTACAAAAACTGTTATCCGGATAAGCGTTTCGTATAGAAACTGTTATCCGGATAAGGGTTTCGTATAGAAAATGTTATCCGGATACGGGTTTCACATAGAGACTAATATTCGCACTAAAAGGGTAGAAAAAGTACTGAAATGTACTAAAAATGTATTACCTTTTTTTTTGACAAACGGAATGAGCTGGAATTCTGAAATTTTGGAATAAAAATGATTGATGGAGTACAGGATAGATGTACCAAAGCGTATTTAGAAATTCGTACTTAAGGGTTACGCAATGTTCAAAAATTGAACCATTTCATATTATGAACGGATAAAGTATGAGAATCCATGATGGAAAGTAAGTTTAATGCATGAGGTTGGAAATGTGTACTAATTATGAGAACTGTACTAAATGGTACCAAATTTTTAGGTATAGAGCTGGAATTCGGAAATTTTATGTTGAAGCTTTCGATATGTATGTATTACAACTGTACGAAAAGTACGCAATATTACTAAAATTGGCTCACTGTTGGTGTCTGGGATGAAAAGATGTAGACTGCTTTGGATATGTGTACTAAATGTTAATAAATTGGGTATTAGGTGAAGGGATACAGCTAAAATTCTGATATTTGATATTCGTTTCTATGTTTTCCATATGGGGACATTGAAATAGTTTTAGACCGACAAATTGGATGTGGGTCCATTGTGAAATAATTTTACTAATATCCTCTAGGAAAACTTCAAAATGAAAGATTTGGAGAACTTCTGGTGTAAAATGTGAACATTTTCCTTTTATTCTTTCCTAAAAAGGAAAAACTTTATTAGCATGTAAAACCTCAAAAGACTTGAAATTTAGCACAATGTATGATTTTTGAATAAAAAATTTGTCAAACTGAACAAATTTTGGATTTGAGGTACTTACAAGGCCTAACACGAAGTTTTGGTGTGTCTTATATATAGGGTCAAACTTCAGTGCAATCCTTCTTGTGTCTTTCCCCTAAAAGCTCAAAAACGTTTTTTATAACTGTTAATATTTCTGCTCTTATTATATATAGCTTTTCCATGTAAGAAGTACAAGAAAGTGAAATAAGTTATAATTTTTATACGACTGGGTCTCAGGCTTAGTAGTTACCTGAGATGTAAAATGATCGGCTTAAATTCCAAAAATGTTTTGCAACTATGTCATTTTTATCCCTATATAAGAAAACATTAAATTATGTCCCATGTCATTATCGAATTAAAATACATTTATAGGTTTTATCATTTCTAAAAGTCTGACAGACAATTCATCTAAAAGTGACTGCTAGAGTATCTAACATAAAGTGGGCATTTGCATTTCTGAAATATTGCACAGCCACATAGGCGAGTATGCCTTTTTCTTATTACGGCTAGGTTGACATCATTCAAAAGCCAACATCAAAGCAACATTGAAAGTACAACCAAGTCAACCTTGATGGGATGGTGGCGATTCGCACAAACAACGCAAATCTCAGCATTAAGTGTTGAAGTTCTGTTGTTGTTGTTATCCTTGATGTTGCTTGCGAAAGAAAAACACCGCGGTATTTTTCAACGGAAATGGATTTTATTCAGTTGGTGCTGTCTCTCATAGCAAACAACTTAAGTGGGAAAGATGCTTTCTGAGCAACAGACCAGTAGATAAACAGCATGAGGAGAATAACATGAAAACAGAAATGACTTAGAAACCAACAAAGCCAAGAAAATAGCCAGTAGCCCCGGATAGATGTAGGGCTAATATTGCAAAAATAACTGTAGCAATTTTCAACCATGACGGCATTGTTATCCATCTATTCTGCCATATCATTCCCCCTTAGTTTGTGGCCTGTCTGCCTACAATAGCTCTTCACATTCTCCCCCCTAAAGCGTAAGGGAAAAGAAGAGGAAATTGCAAAGGAAAAACTAAAGTTGATTATAAAATATAATTCATCAGCCGGAAGCGTGATGCGTTATATGTTTTAGCTGCAAGCTTAAAACTTCAAAACAACAGCATCAACAAAAATAAAGAATTTATTTTTATGTCGCCCTCGCCTTGGCGTTGAAAACCGCAGACAAAATTCAAGACAAGCCAATGGAAAGGAGAGCAGAATAACATAGAAGTGTGTGAAGGTGTTGGCGTCTGAAGGGTTGAAATATAAACTTTTCTTATATAACAAAGTGCCATGAAATGAATAAAATATAATAGGGATGTGTGAATTAAATTCACTGGTGAGGATAAAGAAAAACAAGTAAGCAGAGGCTAAAGTCGTGCGGGGCCGACCATGTGATACCCTACAACACTACAAAATGTTAGAAGCCCCTTTATGTCCACATCCATTTTGGAAGATTTCGCTTTAGAAATTATGTCCGGAGCACGGCTAGATATTACCCTTAACATTTTGTCCAATATTTACGCACTCCATCATGCTGTTAGTTGTTGTTGTCTATTCTACAGTTAAATATAATCCAATGGTCATCCAAAATGCTAGAATTCTTCCCTGTCCTTAACACTTTTCTCGAGCGTGTCGATTGGCTTCAATTGTGTGATCACTATTTTTTTTTCTGTTATTGGTCCATTTCAACCCCTTAATATATTGCGTACATCTTTGAAAACTTTGGACTATAATTGTAGTCTGTATATAAACCCCAAACTGTGTTGTAAGGTGAAAAATATTACAAAATATACACTTCAATATTATAAGTGAAATTGAAAAAATCACATGCGATAAAAAATATGAAAAATAAAAAAAAATCATAAAATACTACAAAATTTATATGAACATCATTATTGACATCTTTTATGCCAAGAGTGCATTCTGAATTCTCAAAATCGGTACAGTATTCTTGAGATATAATCATTCTAGCTAACATCCCCTTACTTTGTATATATATATATATATATATATATATATATATATATATATATATATATATACATATATAGATATATATATAGATATATTTACCATCGGCATCTATGTAACGGTCAGAATTGACCTTATATTAAAAATATTCGCGGTTTAATGGAAAATTTGACTTTTATTTAACACACATGTTAAATAAAAACCTCGACTGGTTTATAATTGCGACCCGTAGAGCAACTACAAAATCAGGAAATTTTTCAGTTTTTGGTCCATTTCAACCCCTAAATATTACGCGATCATTTCGAAAAGCAGTAGGGTTCGATTCTGACCCACACCCACCTCCATTATCAATTTCGTAAAGATCGGGCCATAATTGAGACATGTAGAGTCATTAAAAATTAACGTGGATAGACGGGCGGATATACATACATAGCTCATAATTAAATCCTTGCTTTGTTTTAAACAATTTAACAATAATTCTCGCAATTCGCTCAAAATTTTCTTGTACTTTTACTGTACAATAGCGAGTCTGGATTGTGGAAAATTCCAAATAGACTTGGTAGTGCTAGTTTTTATATCAAACCCCCAACATACAAAGGGACGCCTATAGTTTGATATATATTTTGCAATATTTAGGATAGAGCTTTAAATTTCGTAGAGATCTCTATACGACATCCAGAATCACTGGTACGGAAAATGAGTTATATCAGTTCGCCTTTTGTAATATTCCCTTGTAAGACCCATTTCAAGCATTTTTTAAGTCTAACGACAAATAATTTTGTAAAACAATTTGTCTTTCAACGATTCCGATAAAGTTAAGGAGGTAAACCTGTGCAATAATGTGTTACAATTTTTTCATAATTATTGCTTTGACAAAATCTCATTGTCAAAATGTGTTCTCATAAATCTATTATTTATACATAAATCAGAGATGGAAACTTGTTTTTAATGTAGCTAAATTGACACTTATCTTAAATTTTATCTAAAAAGACCTTTTATTTTGTCTTGTATGAGAAGACATTATTTACTCAAACGAAAAGACACATTGACGTCTTCTAGTTTATGCAACATAAGTTATGGAATAAGTCTCACGACCTGCAATTTCAACCGAGGTTTAAAGTGTCTTCTATTTTATAAAATACTACGGACCATTCTATTCCACAGAAAGCCATAAATCTCTTACTTAACTCAAGATATACAGATTTTCTTGCAATGAACTATTCTTGTATGAACTCTTCATATTGGTCTAAGTTTTCGTAAGATGTGCCTTTAAAAGTATTGGATTTTTTTATACCCTCCACCATATATAATGTAGGGTATATTAAAAATATTGTTCCGTTTGCAACACCTCGAAATATTAAATTTTTTATCGCGTGCAATTTTTTCAATTTGACTTAAAATATTGAAGTGTACATTTTGTAATATTTTTTCACCCTACAACACAAGTTGGGTTTATTATATACAGATTAAAATTGTCGTCCGATCCTCACGAAAATTTTCATAAGAGTTGGGTTAGGCTTCGTTGACGATATACCAAATATCGTCGACAGAGTGCGTAGATATTGGGCAAGTGTCCCTTGTAAAAATGCTAAGTTACATTGCTCCGTGATTTAATACCAAAAGAGATATCTTTCAAAATGGATTTGGACATAAAGGAGCTTCTAACATATTGTAGTGTTGTAGGGTACCCACGCTACTACAGCCTTTGTTTACTTTTTATACCCTATACCACATGGTGGTCAGGGTATTGTCTTTGTGAATTTGTTTGTAACAAGCAAAAGGAAACGATAGACCCTTAGTTCCTTTTGATGATCTGCATAGAATCACTTTCTGAGTTGATTTATGCATGTCAGTCCGTCTGTCCGTCCGTCCGTCCGTCTGTCCATGTATTCTTGTGAACAAAATGCAGGTCGCATTTATTATCCGATTGAGATGAAATTTTGCAAACAATATTTGTTTGACCCAAGGACGAACCCTATTGAAATTAAAGATAATCGGTAAAAATTTAAATATAGCTCCCATATATATTTTCGTCCGATTTGCCTTTAATTAGCCACCAAACGTGTAATATCAGCCCGAATAGTATGGAATTTTGCACATATAACCAAATTAGGCCTGAAAATAAGTATGCCAAATTTGATCGAAATCGGTTCAGATATAGCTATAGCTCCCATATATATTGTTCATCCGATTTGTTATTTTTGTCCTCCGCAGCCGTAATATACACTCTGTAACAACAATATTTGGAGAAATATATCAAATGCAGCTCAGAAATACCTTTGCTAAATTTTATCGAGATCGGTTCAGATTTGGATATAGCTCCCATATATAACTTCGTCCGATTTACCTTTTATTGTGCACCAAACGCCTAATATTTGCCCAAATGGGATGGAATTTGGCACATACGACCGAATTTAGCCTAGAAGGTAGTATGCCAAATTTGGTGATGATCGGTTCAGATATAGCTATAGCTCCCATATATATTGTTCATCCGATTTGTTGTATTTGTTACCTACAGCCGTAATATGCACACCGTAACAACGATATTCAGGGAAATATATCAAATACAGCTCAGAAATATCTTTGCCAAATTTTATCGAGATCGGTTCAGATTTGGATATAGTTCCCATATATATCTTTATCTGATTTCAAATTAATTTTGCACCAAATGGGCAATATAAGTCCGAATTTAAAAGATACAAATGCTTCGGCATATTTAGTCCTTTGAATTTTAAATTATAATTATAATCATAGCGTGTATGATTGAATTCTCCCATAAAAACTTTTTATTATTAAGTGGAGCTCAACTAAATTAGTAAAGTGGTGTAGGGTATCATAAAACCGGCCCCGCCCGACTTTAGGACTTTCTTTACTGGTTTCAAATAATGAATGACAAAAAGATTGGTCAAGTCATTTGATATGTTTCATGAGAGCGTGTCTACCCTTTCGCGTTTTATTTTCCTAAAAAGTTCACATATACAAAGGTAAATCTATCATCTTACATTGTGGGTGATAAAAATATAATTTTATGTATATAAATACATCACCGTGTATATATAAATGGCTGGGTAATCCAAAGGCATTTGTTTTAACATACATGTGTGGATTCACAAAAACCCCCACCTGTTGGCGGTGGTATGTGCGTATTTTCTTACAAAACTATCATCATAAATTACAAAGGAAAACTTTGTTGGATGCATACGAATGGCTTTATTAGAATGCAGATACATACATTCGCGCTTCCATACATACTAAATATTCTTGCTCACTGTAATTTTCAAAATTGAAAATAGTTTCAATATGAGTAAGTTTTCCTAATATGAGCGTGGCTACTGTAGTTCTCATGTGTTTCCATTTATAACATAACTTGGTCGAGAAATAATAAATAATCAGAAAAACGGGGAAAGGTTTGTATAATTCAAGAATACCGGGATCTGTAGTTTTTTTTATTTTAAAGGGATAATGTAGTAAACTGCGTTCAAAATTGCATAAAAGTAAGCTATTTTTCTAAATTTGTAAGCCATTATTTGTTAACCTGCTGTTAGTGCATAAGGTATGCAGTTCTGCTATTTTTAATTCAGGGGTATACAGCCCTCAAGTGATTCTTTTGTGCACCATATATTTTTGCTGAGATTATATATGCGTCGCGAAAGTTTTCATATAATTTGGCAGCTACACAAGCTATCCTGCATGGCCAATAGGTTGAACAAATGGGCTATCCTTTAGATGTAACCTATTAAAACAACTTATGTTCCTCGATAATTAATAATAGGGTACGGCGGCATAGACTCTGATAATTGATTGTCCTACTACTTTTTTGTCTACTTATTAAGCACATAATGATAACATATGATTATGTGGTATTTCATGTCAATTTTCACAAATCGGTTTACCATCTTATTGTTTCTAAGCCTCTCGTCCGACACCTGTTAAAATTTTTCCAGTGATAAGTCATGATATTGTTTACAAGCGTACACAAAAAATAGACTCAAAATAGCTAAAGAGTTGCTTCGCTTGGCCGAAAGTGGTGATCTGACGAATTTGGTTTTCTCCGATGAGAAAACATTCGTTGTCCAGAAATTTTTAAACAAACAAAATTATCGTTTCTACTTGCAAAAGAGGTCAGCTGAAAATGTGCACCTTCGTTTGGTCACTAAAACTCAAGCGCCGACCATGGTATTGGTGTGGGCCACCATAACAGCCGATAGTCGCACTCGGCTCGTATTAATCAACCGTGGCATCAGAATAAATGTCGAATATTATCGCGAAATTATTCTGGAGAGTGTATTAAAGACTTGGGCACGCAAACATTTTGGCCGACGACCTTGGACATTCCAAAAGGACTCAGCACGCGCCACCCAAGAATGGTTACAAAATGAGATTCCTCGCTTCATTTCCAGCGTACAATAGCCACCAAAATCTCCGGATACCAATCCGTTGGACTATTGTGTCTGGCGTGTTTTGAAAAGCAAGGTTGGCACCAAAGTGTCGATCACCTCAAGCAAGCGCTTCGCCGGGAATGGGCCAAAATACCGCAGAGCAACATTCGGACAGCGTGTGACGGTTTTATTGGCAGTTTGAAGGCCATAATTCGTGCCAAAGGTGACCAAGTCGAACAAATCTAAACTTATTCTAATATTTGATGCTATTTCCGGTATTTTTGCTTTCATTCAATATTTTTTTTAAATGTAACAAGTAAAAAAGCTGTAAGTTCGGCCGGGCCGAACTTTTAATACCCTCCACCATTTGGTACAAATTTGGCATTTTCTAATAAATAAAATCCGTTAAAAATTCTGTTAAAATATTAAGAATACCGAATGCTTATACGACGACGTGGGCCAGCATAGGCAACTTTTGTCATAAGTTATTACACTATTTAAATGCGAAACTTGAAGAAAAATCTGTTTATAATCTAGCTAATATCATTAAAATACCGAATATGGGGGGTACCGTTATATGGGGGCTATACGAAGACATGGACCTGCACAGACAATTTTCTGGCATGGGCTGAAGTATCCATTCCAAAATTCACATGCGAAATTTGAAACAATCCCGGTAAATAATGTCGCTAAAATCATCAAAATACCGAATATCGGGGGGTACGGTATATGGGGGCTATATGAAGACGTGGACCTATATGGCCCATTTTCTGTTTTATGCTGCAGTATCTATTACGAACTTCAAACACCAAATTTGGAACGATTTCCCTGAATAATTTCGCTAAAATCATCAAAATACCGAATATCGGGGGGGGTACCGTTATATGGGGGCTATATGAAGAAGTGGACCTACATGGCTCATTTTTTGACTTAGGATGTAGTATCCATTACGAAGTTCAAATACCAAATTTGAAACGATTCCGGTAAACAATGTCGCAAAAATCATAAAAATACCGAATATCGGGGGTACCGTTATATGGGGGCTACACGAAGACATGGACCTGCACAGATAATTTTCTGTTTTAGGCTGTAGTATTCAATACGAACTTCAAATGCCAAATTTGAAACAATTCCGGCGAATAATGTCGCTAAAATCATAAAAATACTGAATATCGGGAGGTACAGTTATATGGGGGCTATATGATAACTTGGACCTACATGGCCCATTTACGAACTTAACCTGCCTACTGGCAAAATATACATGTGTGCAAAATTTTAGCCTTCTATCTCAATTTGTTCGAAAGATAGCGTGATTACAACAGACAGACAGACAGACAGACAGACAGACGGACAGACAGACAGACACACAGACAGACAGACGGACATGGCTAAATCGTCTTAGAATTTTACGCTGATCAAGAATATATATACTTTGTTGGGTCTGACATGAGTATTTCGAGGAGTTACAAACGGAATGACAAAATTAATATACCCTCCATAGTATGGTGGAGGGTATAAAAATAATGGCGTTTGACTTTGTTGCAGTTTTTTTATCTCACCCTGTATATATGTATCAATTTTTTTTTTTTGGTTTCTTAGGCTTCATCAAGCGGAGTCAAATTCTCTACCGAATTAACACACAACTTCCTGACCCAACACTGTTGCCCTTGCAGGTGCACACATGCATATGTGTATGTGTCGAAAAAGAAACTCCTTCAGCCTAAAACTTTTTGTTAAATATAAAGGTAGTTGCAGTTGGAAAATAAAACATAATAATAGATTAGAAATATTGTAAGAAAGTTTTACTCTTCCTAAAGTAGCTTGATAAAAGATAGTTTTATTTCATGTTATTCTTATTGCATATAAAACTTTCATAAGGGAACGTTTCTGACGGGAAAATACTATGAACTCAACAGTTGACTTATTGGACGCTGATGTTTTAACTTGGCAATTTATTTGCTTCACGTCTCCGTTTTTTCTTGGGGTGCCTATCAACTTTATTTTAGAAGCTGAAAAAAGGAAACAAGAGAATATGGGAAGAAAAACAACCCTTGGATTTAAAGTTGTACTCCATACCGTAAGGTTAAAAACGTATTATTTAAAATGAAACAAAGGTCGAAACGACTAAAGTTTTATTACTGCTTTTAAAGAAAAAAAATAGTTTGGAAGAGAGTAACATAAAAATTACTTGAAGCTTTTTTGACATTCCTGCTGTAGTTATTTAAAGACTAAGATACATCTATACATAAACATTTTTATAAAATTAAAGTAAATTAATTCAAGGAAAAGGATAAAAGCAGAAAACGGTGGTATAGCAACAACAAAGAAGACGTAGCACGTGAACTCTAGTCGTAATCGGTCAGAGCGGAATCCATTGCCGGCTGACGAGGTAATAGCATCAGGGCATAGACACCATTGAACCGATTTTAACAGAGTTTCAGCTGTTTATGATATCTTGTACTGAAAATGTTTGACTCATATATTACAAAGGCGGTATAAATACATCTAAACCGATTGAAACATTCTCACAGATTTCTTTATTTCACAATCTTATTTTTCGACCGTATTTGATCACTCGTACTAACATTTAGCATTCTTTACCATTTTTTTTTACTCTTATAGCGTTATAGGCAAAACGTGGATTAATTTTAATAAATTTTCCAAAGATTTTTTTTAACTATAAAGTAGTCGGAAGAAAATTTACGATGGCGAAGAATACATACTCATACAGAAAAAATCGTTTTTTTAAGTTATCAAATTCTGTTTCTTCCACGAATCTTATTTTATCTTTCTATCAAAATTTCATGTTGACATCTATAGACCTCAATGAGTTATAACTATTTTACTTGAATTTTGTCATAGATCAAAAAAAGAAAAAAAAAACAGGGTATTCAGCTTTTGAAGCTCTTAAATTCTCCAAATCATGCTTGATCTTTCACACAAATTTAGCTCTGATATTTGGTGAATATTTTCCAAATAACTGCAATAACTGATTTTTTTGTGTACGATTTTTTTCGAGAAGTCTAATTTAAATCGATAACTTAGAATGTGTTTTTTTTTTTCTTTTTTTTTGTGAAAAAAAATCTTTTTTTTTTTTTTTTTTTGAATTGTGACACTTTTTATTTAAAAAATGTGCTTTAAAAATTAGTTGAGAATATCCAGGCATAAAAAAGGTTGGAGGTTGAGGCTTATTGACAATTAGTTGCTTGACCGGCCATAGGATGCCCTATAATACCATAATTTACGCTTAAGATCCTGTACATTTAAAATATACGATTTTGAAATATACAATTGGACTACTTTAAATATTATTCTAAATATATGGTAAAAATATTCCTTTTATTATATTTACTCCGTTCGCACATGACCAGAGTCACAAGACAATGCAAATTCAGTGACAATTACCTTATATTTATGCCCTCTGTCGCCCTTATACAATTTCGAAACCACATTTGAACATTTAGATACTTGTGTATATTTTGCCATAACTCTGACTTCAGACAATTTCTATGTACTAGTGATTGCGTCGGAAAGTGACTTAAGTGTTAAAAATATTCGCTGTGAGATGTACATTTGGGAATTTTTTACACACAAAATTATTGTAAATTTCACCTACTTATTATTATCCCATAATTATCCAAAATGGTAGGCTCCTGCTCTAACACCACGCAAAATTTCGTTTCGTTATGATAGAGTTACGAGCATGTAATGCCTACTAAGAAAACACAAATTAGACAATTTTTTTTAGCGCCTCAGATGTTTCATCCGCTAGGTCCAATTTTGGCATATTATTTTCCACATTTTGACCGGTATCTAACGAATATATGCTTCTATATTGTTTTCCAATATGTCTTCTCTGTAGACATGAAACTGCTCTATAAAAATAGTCGATATGAGTAAATCGCATGATTTAGCTCACCGATTGACCGGTCCCGAACCCGCCGCTATGCTTACTGAACACACCTCACAATAAGTCCAACAAATTAAATGCTATGCAACAATAACCCTACACTTTTATAGTTATGTTACGATTCGCTGCATCTTTAAAGAAGTACGGCCCATAAACCGCACCACCTTGTGACCTTTTCTGGATGCTTTGGTAACTTTTGAAATGCTTCTCTCCAAAATCTTTATTTCTCTTTATTTACCTGCCAATTGAGCTTGACTATAAAATAGAGGAAGTGCGCTATAAAGTTTCATTTTTTTCAAACTCGGATTTTCAAAGATATTCTTTCAAGCGTCTTAAACTATTTTTCAAGCACATTAAGACCAACAAGGATATAGAGCGGTAAGCGCGGCCTTCAAACGAATATGTGTTTTTAGGGACACAAGGACCAAGGGACAAATGTGCATCTCACAGCGAATATTTTTAGCACTTATAGTCACTTTCCGTCGAAATTTTGGGAATTTGTTAATCATTTTCTAAAAAAAATATTAAAAATACAATGGGTATATGGCATCGTGGTATATATGCTCGCATTTTTCTAATTATCACCCCAAAAAATTACCTCAGGTGTTCAATATTTCAATGCTTTCAGCCCCATTTCAAATTTAATATTTAACTCCTTCTGTGGAATTTCAGACAATTCCATTTTAAAATGTGGCTAAAATTATCAAATTACCGAATATCGGGGGTACCTTCCTATGGGGGTATTCCTTCAGGGAATAAAGTACTCACAAGGAACTCCTTGTGTGGATTTTCAGACAAATCTGGCTAAAATGATCAAAATACCGAATATCGGGAGGTACCGTTGTATGGGGGATATACGATATCGTGGTCCTATATCGACAATTCTCTGTCAAGGGTTAAAATGCTCATAAAGAACTCCTTACGTAGAATTTCAGACAATTCAATTTAAAAATGTGGCTAAAATCATTAAAATACCGAAAATCGGGGGTACCGTTATGTGGGGGCTATACGATATCGTGATCCTATATAGCCCATCTTCGAAATTGAACTGCCTGCAAACAAAAGACAGATATGTGCAAAATTTTAGCTTTCTATTTTAATTCGCTTTGACTGTAGCGGTATTACAACAGACGAACGGACGGAAAGGGCTAAATCGTCTTAGAATTTTACGCTGATCAAGAATATATATACTTTGTTGGGTCTAAAATTATTATTTCGATGAGTTACAAGCGAAATGACGAACTTAATGTACCCTCCATACTATGTATGGTGGAGGGTATAAAAACGCAGCATATTTTATATTGAAATCTATAAAAGCTTTTAATTATACGAATTAATACTTTTTATAGCGAAATATATTATTTGGAAAAAATTGACGATTTTCTTTATTTCTTTTCCATAGGTGAGTGCACTTCTATGAAATTGAATAATTTTTGGGTTTCTGGTAAGTATGAAAAACTATGACTTCACACAAAGTGAATTATTTAAGAATTCAAGCTTTTGCAAACAATTCACATCATTTCAGTGCTACAATGTGGCTCTTAATAATAAAGGAAATTTAAAACTTCTTTAATCGCTGTTCTCTTTTATCTACCCCATTGGCACATCCTCTCATATTTGCTTTTGAAAGTTATCGGCAATGGAAGCCAAAATATTTTATTCCAATATGTGCCACTCTGCATTTTCCTTGTAACATTTCCCCCCACCAAAATTTGCCGCTGCATACATCAGATTGCCTTCTAGACAAAATGCCTCAAAACGCAATATAAAATTCACTTCATTTTTAATATCCTGCTAATTTATAAAATTGGCAATAAATCAAATGCTTAAGACTGCTGCAGAAAATATTTCAACACAGACTCGGCTTTTGGCTAGAGTAGAGAAGAGAAAATATATCTATATGCTATTGTTAAGTATTGCAATTACAGGGAGAACTAGAAAAATATAAGGAATAGGGTAGGGTTCGTTGCGAGAGTACTACATAAAATCAGTCAAGTGTAGTCTTGAAATGGTGGTAAAAAGCTTATAAATAATATACAACTATTTCGATGAATTGTTGTGAATGTTGAAATTTTATTTTATTGCTTCAACCTTACTCCGTTAGATTTGTTGGAAAAAGAAACAAGGCGCCACACGTGCGTTACTTGCGCAAATTTACAGTAGTATTTTAGTTGTGTGAGTCAGAGCGAGTCATCACAGTGAAAAGAAAAAAAATTTGATGTAATTCAATTGGTGGTTGTTCGGGGTTTAATTACTAACACTGGTAAAATGTATCATATAGAAATGAGTGTTTTTTGTCATCCCTGCTATACCTTCATCTGATTCCATTTCCATTAAGATTGACGCAGACAATGTTCTAACGTAGGTGACCTCTTTTAACAAATAACATAGCTATAAAATTCAACGCCATGATCCAAAATCTAATACGAATTAAAAGCAGATTTCGACGAAATTCGGAAAAGTATTGCTAGGCAGTATCTGGTATCGTGCACGGAATATCACTGTTATGGAGTTCATACAAAAGTGTTGCGGGACTTACATATCAAATTGGGAAACATTTTAAGGGGAGCTATACATAACCTTGACCAAATTTTACATACTTGATTTCAGGATTAAGTTGATAGTCTATTCCAAGGTTCATCCTATTTGTGCTAGTATGACCCATTTGGTGCAAAATAAACATAAAACTTTGCTTTAAAAAAATTAACTTTACTTTGCTTAAAAAAATCATGGACAGATAGAATGTGATTTTATGCAGATCACCATGAGGAAAGCCTGTACATTAATGTATAAAAACTCAAGTAGAGAAAAATCGAATAAAACAGATTGTCATTATTATTTTTGTAGTAAGGAATTATACGTAAATTGGTTGTAAGGTAGACTTGCGACCTAAAATAAAAGGGGAGAATACCATGTTTATAACACTGTGCAAAAAATGTTTTTTTAATAATTACGGGGAAAATTCCACAGATTATAACAGCTTAAAAAAGAAGATACGTGTATCGGCGTGTTAAGATTCCTCCGAATCCGTGCATTTCAGGTATATAAAGGAATAACTGCAAAAAAGTCAAACGCCATAATTTTTACATTTTTTAATTCTATTGAATGAAAGCAAAAAATGTCGGATATAGCATCAAAATTTGGAATAAGTTTAGATTTGTTCAAATTGGTCACCATTGGCACTATGGGCTTCAAACGGCCAATGAAACCATCACACGCTGCCCGAATGTTGCTCTTCAGTATGTTGGCCCATTCACAGTGAAGCGCTTGCTTAAGGTGATCGACACTTTGATATTTTTTAGTGCCAACCTTGCTTTCTAATTGGCCATTGTGCGCTGGAAATGCAGCGAGAAACCTCATTTTGTAACCATTCTTGGGTGGCGCGTGCTGAGTGCTGTTGGAATGTCCGAGGTCTGCGGCCAAAATGTTAGCGTGCCCAAGGCTTTAATACACCCTTCGTCATTTATTCTGATGCCACGATCGATTAATACGAGCGGAGAGCGACCATCGGCGCTTGAGTTCTGGTGGCCAACCGAAGGTACAAATTTTCAGCTGACTTGGCAAGTAAACACGATCATTTTATTTGTTTACAAACTGCTGGACAACAAATGTTTTCTCATCGGAGAAAACCAAATTCGTCAGTTCACCACTTTCGGTCAAGCCAAGCAACTATTTAGCTCTTTTGAGTCTATTTTCTTTCTGTTGCGGTGTAAGTTCTTGCACTTTTTGGAATTTCAATGGCGTTACCCCGAGCTCATTTTTCAATATTTGCCGAATGGAATATCGTGATATGTTGAATTGAATTACATCACGAATAAGCCTTTTTCTGGAAAATTTGTACGCTTGTAAGCAATATAACGAGCTGTCACTGGAATAATTTTAACAGCTGTCGGACGAGTGGCTTAGAAAAAACAACAGTCTTAAGTTGGTTTCAGTTTTTTCATCTCACCCTGTATACATTGTTAGATCTAAAATGTTTTATTCGAGTGATCATGACAAATTTAATATATTGTCCATGACATTGTGAATGGCGTGAGTTTAATACGTTCCCGCATTGATTTGAAGATAAACTAAGTCATTCCGACTGAAATTTTCAGTGCTGAAATCCTGTAAAAATACAAAATCCTGAACTGCAATTAAGATGGTTAGAAAGCATTCGTATTCCAAAGTGGCAACGCTTGAACTGATGTCAAATAAAAAGTTCAACTAAGATGTTAATTGGTTCTAAATTCTTCAATATTCTGAAAATCAGGATGTTCCATTGTATTGAATAATCATGGTGGAAATATACCCAAATCACGACTAAGTAAAGAATTACAATTAATTTTATTTTTTCAACTGTAGCCTGCTTAGCAAACTTATTTTTTTAACAGTTGCAAATGAAATGGCCGACAAATAGATTTTTTTGGTTTCGTACGTACGAAAAACAAATGAAATCAAATAAGTGCTTAACTGCCTTAAACAAAAGTGTTATGAACTGGCTATTAGACTCTAACTCCAGTAAAATTTTTCGACTCTAACTCAAAGTCTCTGACTCCACAACACTCTCCTCCATGGGCAAATATAAGTCTCTATCTGGTGGTGTTTAATGTACCGCCTGTACCATCCATGTTTCAGCATTAGTAAAAATGTCTATGTCTTCTCCGAAATACTGTGCGACTTCCAGAAAAGAGTGAAAAACAATCGCTTCATTTTTATTTGCCACAATTTAATGGTTGCATATTATATTGAGACGACGGAATTCTTTGGCACAGAAACGTTAAATAACACCAATCTCTCATTCATACATACAGACAGACAGGCATTTTCTCACAAAAGAACAAATTAGTTATTGCCATCGAATGCGTTGCAAAGTACTTAGCTACACACCAGAAAATATTTACACTACCACCAGAAATGTTCTGGCTGTAGTTAGTGAAAGCCATAATGGCATAATTTGTATTCAATTCCATAAGCCAAAAACGAAAGGCAAAGCAAAGAAAAACTTAAGAACATACATGCCTTACCGACGGAAAATAAATTCCCAATGAAGCCACAAACATAGGCAAATAACAAGAAAAGAAAAAAATAACAACCACGAAAAAAATCCCAAAGCGGGAAACGTTTTTCCGGCACATAACAGAATTCTGATGATTTTGTAAATTTTCTTAGCATTTTCGAAATTTTCCTGTTCTTTAACATTGCTGCCGCTGCTGCGGCTATGCCATGAGACATTGTTAAGCTATGTGGCCTGGAAGCTAGGTTATGTTCTTGCTTCATGGTTGAGCAAAATATTTTTTCTGCGCGCTGTTGTGTGCGGCTGAAATCCAATGCTAAAGGATGGAGAAAACAATATTTTTCTTCGACTTCTTCGTCGAAAAGATTTGTTTTTTTTTCTCGCTGCAAATTGTGGTTGCCTGGCATTTAACAATGGCTTTTAAGCATGTCTTACATTTTGCGTTTATGGTTCCTTTCTTCCATCTCAGCTACTATTGTTGTTGCTGTTGTTTTGTGGGCCAACAGATTTTCGTTAGCCAAGGCACGCCTTTATTCTTTGTGCGCTGAATGCAATTTGCCACAGCCATTAAAGTTGTCACTTTGCCCGCTATAAGGCAAACTGTGTAGCTGTAGCCGAAATCTAAATGGCAGAAATGAATTTCCAACAATTTTGTTTGTTAAACCAAATATTTTATTTGGCTTTAATCCTTGCTATCTATCCGAGCGTTCACATTTCTCTTTCTCTTTGGTGTGGCCCTATTTGTTGTACTTAAATTTGTTGTTGTCTTTGTTTTTCGTATGGTGCTTGTTATTACTGCTGTCTAAACTTGGCTAACTAATTGGTAACAATTAAATGTTTGCCAAATGTTTATTGTTATTTATAAGCATTTCTACTTTTGTTGCTGTTGTTTTTCTAAATCCTAGCTGTAAATTACCAACAACGTACTGGGTGTTGTATGAGTATTGCCGTGGCGTTTGAATAAATCCATTATCATTCATACGCCAATGTACCATTGAAACGGGGAGGGCTTTTCATAAGTGGCTGTTATTTAAAGCTGTGTTTTTATGGGTAATAGTGTGGCGGAAAATGTTACAAGAAACTTTAAAATTTTTTCAATTTTAGATATCAGAATGGAATCACTGTGGAAGAGGGGGTGCGTAGGTACCTCCATCACATGTGGTCAAAAATAGAGCCAACGAATTACCGGGTGTATTCACAACTTCGACAAATTAGCAATTAACAACATCTAACATCTTCCAACATCTTCGAATATTATTAATGGATTAATGATCAATGTCATAAGTATTAAATAGCATGAAGTTTTAGAAAATTTAGTTATAATATTACCAACTTTAAATATTGTGTTTTGCGAGTTTTGTGATCACAGATTCTATTGTTTAGTGTTTTTCATAAATTTCGCTGCTTATGGAAGAGGTTCCAAGTATGTCTGAAAAAATACTGACACTTTGTAGGGACAATATTTTCCATATTACGACGTGCAATGTTTCGAAATAGTCAATTGTTTCGTTCGAATGTTATCGAATAAACACCGAATAAAGAAAAATAGGGTACTATTATACGAGGGCTATACAAGCTATTTTCTGTCATATAAAATACAGGGAAAGATAAAAAACTGCAACAAGTCAAATGCCATCATTTTTATACCCTACAACACCATGTGTTGGGGGTATTATAAGTTTGATTGGGCCAAAAAATTATGTAACACCTCGAAATATTGGTTCTATCTTCTTATCTCGCAGAACTGAGTCGATCTAGCTATGTATGTCCGTCCGTCCGTCTGTCCATGTTAATTTGTAATCACTCAACAGGTCGCAATTTTGGCCCGATCTTCACGAAATTTAGAATGGAGGTGGGGGTTGGGCCAGAATAGAACCCTATTGCTTTTGGAGATTATTGCATAATATTTAGGTGTTGAAATGGTTTTGCAGCTGCTGTACAGGTCGCAATTATAGACCAATCGAAGCGGAAGTTAGCATGGGGCTAGAGCTTAGGGCTGGGCAGAAGCCTTCCAATTTTGATGGTCATCGGGTAATATTTAGTGGGTGAAATAGGCCACAACATTTGTGCTAAATAAAAGTCAAATTTTCCATTAAACCGCGAATATTTTTATGTTAGCTAGAATGCTTATATCTCAAGAATGGCTAGACCAATTTTGCAAATTTTGTCAATTTCAGAATGCCCACTTAACATAAAAGTATAAAATAATGATATTAATATAGATTTTGTATTATTTTGTGACATTTTTTTATTTTTTCATATTTTTTATCCCATGCGATTTTTTCAATTTGACTCATAATATTGAATTGTATATTTTGTAATATTTTTTCATTTTACAACACAGGTTAGGGTTATTATATACAGATTGCAATTATCCTCACGAAAAAGGGTAGGGTTAGGCTTAGAATAGCTAGATCTATTGTTTTCAAAGATGTCCGCAATATATTTAGGGGTAAAATGGACCAACAACTAAAAATGATCCTGATTTTGCAGCCGTTTTAAAGGTCACAAATAGAAACCAAAGAACACGAAATCTGGCATGAAGTTAGAGTTTAGGACAGCGGGTAGAATGGACCACTACTTTTGTGTGTAAAAATACCAACATTTCTAACAGGCGATATCCGAAATATACAAATGGTGAACTTCTGGCTTGTTTATGCTGATTTCGTTGATGAATAAAGCCAAATATCGTAGACAAGCAAATCATATAGATGAGTTTAAATTTGGTGATACAGAGGGCCTCTTGCTTTTGGAGTTGATCGCAAAATATTTAGGGGTTCAAATGAACCAAAAACAGAAAAAATTTCCTGCTCACATAATTGAAGAGTGAAGATTGGCCTTCAAACGGCCAACGAAACCGTCACATGCTGCCCCAATGTTGCTCTGCGGTATTTTGGCTCAATCCCGGCGAAGCGCTTGCTTGGGGTACTCGACACTTTGGTACTTTTTAGTGCCAACCTTGCTTTCCAAAATACTCCAGTCGCAATAGCCCAACGGATTGGTATCCGGTGCCAACCTTGCTTTCCAAAATACTCCAGTCACAATAGCCCAACGGATTGGTATCCGGAGATTTTTGTGACCATTGTGCGCTGGAAATGGAGCGAGGAACCTAATTTTGTAACCATTCTTGGGTGGCGCGTGCTGAGTGCGATGGTGCTGAGTCCTGTTGGAATGTCCGAGGTCTGCGGCCAAAATGTTTGCTAGCCCAAGGCTTTAATACACCCTTCAGAATATTTTCGCGATAATATTCGGCACTTATTCTGATGCCACGGTCGATGAATACGAGCGGTGAGCGACCATCGGCTGTTATGGCGGCCGACACCATCACCATGGCCGGCGCTTGAGTTCTGGTGGTCAACCGAAGGTGCACATTTTCAGCTGACCTCTTTGGCAAGTAAATTCGATCATTTTGTTTGTTTACAAACTGCTGGACAACGAATGTTTTCTCATCGGAGAAAACCAAATTCGGAAGTTCACCACTTTCGGCCTAAAGAAGCAACTCTTTAGCTCTTTTGAGTCTATTTTCATTCTTTTGCGGTGTAAGTTCTTGCATTTTTGGAATTTCAATGGCTTTGCCCCGAGCTCATTTTCAATATTTTCCGAATGGAATATTGTCATATGTTCAGGTCACGAGCCATTTTCGGCCACTGCGACTTGGGTTTCGATCAAGTCGCTTCTTTACTTTTCGAACCATTTCTGCTGATGTTGCTGTTTTCTTCCGTCCACTTCCTTAACGTCGCGCTACGCTACCAGTATCACGGTAACGAGTGATGGTACGAAACACAAAAGATTTATTAACATTTAAATGCTGGAGTGCTATAACGATAGCCACTTGTGGTTTTCCAGGAAAATTAAAAGAAATCACACTATCACGCTTGAATTCCATCACGAATAACTTTTATTCTGGAAAATGCTTTTAAACAATATAATGAGCTATTACTGGAATAATCTTAACAGCTGTCGGACGAGTGGCTTGGAAATGACAGCTGTCTGAAGTTGGTTGCAGTTTTTCTTATCTCACCCTGTACAAATTTGCAATGTGAGGTCTTCGAAAAGAGCTGGGAAATATTTCAGCATTCTATGAAAGATATGATTTTGAAATCACATCCATGTTTTCCATATTCACTCTTGACCCAAGTGTGACAAAAATACTACCACGCCTAAGTTTGGACTATATTATTCTTCCCAAGTTCTCCGAATTCGGCATAAAATGTTATATTAAATTCAAGTCAACCTATATGACAACAACCTCTGCTCTATGTCTAATAACATTCAACATCTCTCGGTAGTAAGGACTCCAACCGTGACTTTTCAGCCAACATAGTATCTTTTTCCATATTACCCAGCTAAAACATTATTGTCATCAGCATCCCGCTCATCCCTTGTATCTAAATATCCACCCACTCTCTAAGTAACAACGACACGTTGTCGTCGTAGTCCTTAAGAATAGCACAAAGAAACGTTTGTTATTCCAGCAGAAGAACGTCTGAATAAATTTGAATGTAAACGTTATGTTTACGTGTAACGACGACGAACAGTTAAAATGAACACACGTTCACACAAACGAGACACAAAAAATAGTGGCAACAATAACAATTTTTTTGTTACATCCGATAAGGCTACATCGTATATGAAATGTTTTAAAATAAATAGCTGGCATATACAAAAATAGGCGGAGGAGGAGAAGGATGCGACAAGGATCGAGTAAGACATTTATGTCTACAAAACTATTTCCATAAAAGAACAAAGCAAATAAATTTTTGAAGCAAGTTTATAAAAAAAAAAGGTTCAGACATTTACAGGCACACACATACACACCTGACATAAATTGTGTTTTCATTCCTTTAAATAAGTTATAAGGACCAAAAACTAGGGATCCTGAATACAAATGAATGTAAAGGTATAGCTCCCAAGCAACAAACAGAAAAACAATGTGAAGTGAAATATCTTTATTTTCGCATTTGTTTCCCCTCTTTTTTCTTAAATATTTATTTTCTATTTCAAGCCATGTTTATTTGTCGACCCATTCTATTATCATTGCCATTTTCTGCAAAACCACATTTATTAAATTTCCTTTCTTTAACACCCATTGAATTTACGGTTTGTCTTTTTCCTTTTTGATTGTTTTTGGGTGGATTTTTCAATTTCTCCATTAACCACAAATGGGGTAGAAAGTTAAATGAAATTGAAATGAAACGAGAAAAAGGTCAACTTAACCGCATTTATTTAATTCAACAACGACTCAGCTCTTAGAATTGACAATACGATGTCTCGTAACCATGAATCTTACGACTCTGAAAACCACATTATGTGGCCTGTGTTTTGTTTATAAATATGAACCCTTTAAATCGGCTATTTTGAGAACAACTGAAGCCACAGAATACATAAATTTAAACAATAAAGACGTTTAAGCCCGTCATTAGTGATAAAAAGAAGTCTGTTATTGTTTTAGAAATATTGGCCATTCCTATGTGGGATGGGGGACTGAAACAGGAAAACATTACAAAAATTGGAAATAGGTTAAGGCTTAGTTTGATGGTGAGTAGTAGCTATTATATTATGAACTACAGCTGCTTATCTTGTGGTTCATTGTAATCATTGTGAAGAAAATTTGTGCCGAAGAATTAACAAAGATGCTGAAAGAGAAAGGATTGAAAAACTATTAGCAAAACAGGGAGAAATGTGTATAAACTAAGCTATGAAATCTTAAAATACGCTGTGCAACAAAATAATTTTCATGATCCACTTATTTTGGATGCCTTCCCCACAAATGGACAAGAGGAAATACCAACCGCTTTTTTTGAAACTTCACACATATTAATATTTGTATCACATTGATAGTAGGTGAGAAAATCGACAAAAACGGGCTGCTCTTTTTGATACCTCCCAATATATTACCGCAATATCTTAGAAATAATAGCTTTTGGGAAAAAATCGATATACTAATTTTTATGGTGTTTATTCCTAGTCCCAAATAATGGAATAATATTGTATTGTTATACCCTATAACACTTTATGTTGGAGATATTTAAGTTAGATTGCCCAAAAAGTATTTAACATAGCTAATTACTGATCCAAGACATACGATTTTACATATGGATCTTCCTATCTTGCTGAGCTGAGCCGATCTGGCTATGTGTGTCCGTTCGTCTGTGCATGTTAAACTGTAGTCAATTATGGTACGATCCTCAAGAAATTGTGCGTGGGGGTGGGGTACATGTCAGAAAAGAAGCTTATTGTTTTTATTGGTGTATTGGACCAAAATCAGAAAAACGTCTTGTTTTTACAGTTGCTCTAGAGGCCACAATAATAGTCCAATCGATCGGAATTTTGCATTGAGGTAGGGTAGGGTTGGGCAGAAGACTACCAAATTGGATGGTTATCGAATAATATTGAGATCATAACTTTTATATTCAAAATACGGATATTTACATTTCCAGTAAAATCACAAATACGCGAAAAAGTTCCTTCTGTTAGTTATATTAATGCAGATATTCACTATATCGCATGTATAACAAAATATATAAAATCTCATAAATATGTAAAATCTTTAAAAAAAAAAAATGCTGGACTAATTTTGTCAATTTACACCAATTCCAAAATGCCTCTTGCCAAAAAAAGGATAACATCTTAGGTAAATAAGATAATACTATTTACAGGGTGAGATGAAAAAACTGCAAACAATTTCAGACTACTGTCATTTCTAAGCCACTCCTCCGACAGCTGTTAAAATTATTCCAGTGAATGTTCATTGCTAGTAAACAATATACAAGCGTACAAAAGCATTTCGGTGAGAATTTTCCAGAAAAAAGTTATTCGTGATGGAATTCAAGCGTGATAGTGTGATTTCTTTATATTTGGCTGTAAAACCACAAGTGACTATCGTTAGAGTACTCCAACATTTAAATGTGATAAAATCTTTTGTGTCTCGTACCATCGCTCGTTGCCGTAATACAAGGAAGTGGACGAAAGGAAACAGCAACATCAGCAGAAATGGTTCGAAAAGTAAAGAAGCGATTTGATCGAAACCCGCGTCGCAGTGGCCGAACAACATATCCCAAACATATTGTGAGCTGAACATATCCCAAAATTCCAATCCATTGAAATTTCAAAAAGTGCAAGAACTTACACCGCACCAAAAATGGAAAAAATATTCAAACGAGTTAAAGAGTTGCTTCGCTTGGCCGAAAGTGTTGAACTGCCGAATTTGGGTTTCTCCGATGAGAAAGCATTCGTTGTCCAGCAGTTTGTAAACAAACAAAATGATCGTGTTTACTTGCCAAAGAGGTCAGATGAAATGTGCACCACGTTCGGTTGGTCGATTTATTGGATGTCAAAGGAAGCTTTGAAAAATGCCGTTTAATTTTTATTTTTTTAATTCCGAATATCAAATGTTACAGTTATACGGGAACATATGAAAAAGCGTGGACTTTCACAGCCAATAATCAATGTTTATCATCAAATACCGATTCAAAATACCGATTAATTGAAAGTCAAAGAAAGTAGTATCTGTTGTGAACTAAAAATCTGGCGGAACAGTTATATGGGGGCTATATCGAAATGTGGACCTATATGACCCATCTTCAATACCAAAAATTCTACGGACCTTAAAGCATATCAGTCAAATTCTATCAAATACTTCAACTACCAAATACTTCTTCGCGTTGGGGAGCTAGAGTGATCTCTGCAGAGGGACAGATAGACAGACGGACATGACTAAGTCGACACAGTTACAAACATCATGTAGTCAAAGGGTTTATATTGAATCCACGAGAACATATAATTTTCGTTGCACTGGTCCTTTATGTACGCCTTTGCCATGCTAATGGATATTTAAACAAGTAAGCAAAGGCTATAGTCGTACGGGGCAGACCATGTGATAGCCTACAACACTACAATATGTTCGAAGTCTCCTTATATCCAAATCCATTTTGTAAGGTTTCGTCAAAGAGCCCTGCCCAGATGTTACCCTTTGGTTTTTGACTCGGAGAATTTGGCCAATATTCACGTACTCCGTCGTATTGTATTCAAAACAATTTCACACAAAAATTGTGGTCCGTTTTATAGTTAAATATTATCTAATCATCCAAATCATCCAAAATGCTAGACTTCTTCCCTGTCCTTAATTCTCTTCTGATGCGAAATTCCGTGTCGATTAGTTTTTAATTGTGGGCGACAACAAATTAGAAACATTAAAATTTTTTAGTCCATCTGTTCATCTTAAGAACAATAGGCTTTAATTCTGACCCTAACGCTACCCCATGTAATTTCGTGAGGATCAGACGATAATTGCGACATGCGTATAATACCCTCAAAGCGTAGTGTTGCGGGGTGTAAAAATTTAGAAAATTTTCAATTCAAAATTGTAAATCAAATTAAAAAAATCGCATGCGGTAAAAAAATATGACATTAATTAAAAAATATGGAACAAAAGATATTCACTTATTTATTGGTGTATTTTTCAGCGATTTTCTTAGATTTTATCCTTTTCTGGCCAGAGACCATCCCGAATTGAGGGAAATTGTGAAAATCGGCCTAGCGGTTCTTGACTTATCAGCATCGCTTTAATGGTCAGGAGTGACCTTTTAATGTATTTGTGATTTTGCTGGGGTAAAAATATTCGCGGTTTAATAGAAATTTTCCTATTTTCTTACATAAAAGTTAGGGTCTAATTTATCCGCTAAATATTGTCCAATGGCCGAAATTGGTTGGCTTCTGCCCAGTTCTAAACTCTAACTCCATCTAAATTTCCGCGTCGTTTGGTTCATAATTGTGGCCTGTGGAGCAACTGCAAAATCAGGAAAATTTTCTGTTTTTGGTCCATTTTAACCCCTAAATATTTTGCAATCATCTCCAAAAACAATAGGGTTCTATTCTGACCCTAACCCCACCTCCATTTTTAATTTCGTAGGGAACAAATTAACATGGACAGACGGACAGACGGACAGACGGACGGAGGACATACATAGTTAGATCGACTCAACTCGGCGAGATAGAAAGATCCATATATACTTTCCCATGTGGGAAACCAATAATTCGAGGTGTTACATAATTTTTGGCCCAATCAAACTTATAATACCCCCAACACATAGTATTGTAGGATATAAAAATGTATATTTGAACGTTTTGGCTTCGGTATATATTTAGCTATATCTCGCTTATCTGACTATAGACGAAGTAACCATACAAAATGATAGGTTTCGGTCGTGTTCCAAATTTTTAATGCAAGCGAAATTCCTATAATTTTGCAACTGCAAAATAAGAAATTTTTTCGTTTTTTTTTTAAATTTCTTGACTCTCGGGCCACAACTGCGACCTTTAGAGTGATTACAAAATAACAGTTCCTTTAGATTCTGCTGTCTACAGAACCAATATTTCGATATGCTTAAAAAATTTTATCCCACACAAACTTATAAGACACTCAGCACATGTTGTAGTGTACAAGAAGTAAGTGTGATGAAAATAAACACAAATTCAACTCTAGTGTTTTATAAAAAGAATGACATATTTAATGGCTCTGATGGTAGTTTAGTAAATACCTATTTCCTATGCATGTCCATGTTACATAAATATACTGTCTTGTAAATAGTCACTGGTGTCACAATTTTAACACAATAAATACCAAAAATTTTAATGAGATATATTTCTGCGTAGCCTGGCGATTCCGCTGATTAATTGACTATCTTCACAGTCTTTGGTAGCATTCGGTTTTCTAATTTTCGAAGAAGTCGCAACTGTGTAAGATTGTCTGTAGTTCTAATTATAGGTTTTGGTCGCCATTCGTCCTTGTAGATTTTTGAGTTGCTTCTTGGTTGGTTTTTTAAGTCAGCTTTTGAATGCTTTGTTCTAATTTTTCGATTTATGGTTGTATCAATGTACCATCACCCTCTTGCTAATTATAGTTTCAATTTGGGAATTTGGAATTTATCGTTTATAAAGTTGGACATAATTGAGTGTTATTATTATATCGGGTCAATATCCAGACATTTATCAATATTGAACGTTTAAAAAAACTTTATATTAAAATGAACATTTTGTTGTTGTTAAAAAACAAGAACAGACAGAATAGTATGTAACTTTTATATATCCATAAATTTATTGTATAGTTTAAGGCGCAGTAACAAGAAGTTCTTATTTCCGATTTTTTATTCTCCATGCAATTTCTTCTTTTACTTCCTTTTCTGTTATTGGCTTTCCGTACATTTTTGCCATGGCCCATTTCAAAATTTTTTTTTGTTACACCAAAGTTTCCTTAGTCATTCGAATGTATCCTCTATCTCTCCCTGTACGCTCTCTCTTGTTGTCATTATAGTTGTAGACGTCATGGCCTTGTTTCTTTGTTGGCGTCGTCACTGAGACCAGACATATTGGAGTCCGTTTTTCAATTTCAATGCGTAGAAAAATAACGAAAAAAATAACTATGTGTGGGCAAATAATAAAACTGGGTGTTAAACGTATACGAAAACTAGTCATAAAGATTGAAGAAAATTACCAACAGTTAAACTATCAAAAATATTTATATAGATATTTATGATAAAAAGAACGATTTTCATCAAAATTAGCTTAAGTAGTTTTTTGTTTTTCTTTTTTTCAATAATAGAAGCCTTAAATTAATTAATCAACGAAATTTCAATATGAAAAAGAAGAATAAAATAATACTTATCAATGCTAGGATTTGCGACAGTTTAATTGTGCTTCAAAACCTAAAACCCAATTGTAGATTCTGTTACACGGGGACAATGTCAGATATTGGACCTACATTGAACGTTTTAACACCGTTCGAAGAATTTTGAATTATGGACTTCAAATAACTAATTTTAAACAAATACCATAGAAAATATGTTTTAAATTGTAAAAATAACGAATGTCTGGGGGCACCATCATATATAGCTAAGAAAAATAGGGCTATACATTATTTACTGTGCCAAATTTCAAAGCTCTACATCGAATAATGTGGGATGTGTCGTGATGAAGCAGACAGACACACAGGCAGACAGACTATCTGTCCGAAATTTATTATCAAAAGTCCTGCAGATCAAAAATACATCTGAGTAAAATTTTATCAACCTGCTTCAATTGGTTCGGAAGCTAGAGTGATTTCCACACACGCACAGACCGACAGACAGATAGCAGAACGGACATCGTAAAATCGCTAAATATTATTTAATGACCATCCAAATTGGTAGGCTTCTGTCTAGCCCTAAACTCTAGCCCCATGCAAAATTCCAGTTCGATTGGTCTATAATTTTGACCTCTGTTTTTTGGTTCTACAACAATAGGTTCTATTCTGACCTTAACCCTATCTCTATACAAAATTTCGAGAGTATCGGGTCATGATCGCTAAATATTATTTAATGACCATCCAAATTGGTAGGCTTCTGTCTAGCCCTAAACTCTAGCCCCATGCAAAATTCCAGTTCGATTGGTCTATAATTGTGACCTCTGTTTTTTGGTTCTACAACAATAGGTTCTATGCTGACCTTAACCCTATCTCTATACAAAATTTCGAGAGTATCGGGTCATGACACCGAACTGTAGAGTGATTACAATTTAACATGGACAGACGGAGGGATGATACCGACCTGTAGAGTGATTACAGCGATTACGGACGGACATACAGGGTGAGATAAACAAAAAACTGCAACAAGGTCAAACGCCATAATTTTTAAATTTTTTTTAATTTTACTGAATGAAAGCAAAAATGACGGAAATAGCATCAAGTTTTAGAATAAGTTTAGATGTGCTCGAATTAATCACATTTGGCACAAATTATGCCTTCAAACGGCCAATGAAACCGTCACACGCTGCCCGAATGTTGCTAAGCGAAGCGCTTGCTTGAGGTGATTGACACTTTGGTATTTTTTACTGCCAACCTTGCTTTCCAAAATACTCCAGATACAATAGGGCAACAGAGTGGTATCCGGAGATTTTGGTGGTCATTGTGCGCAGGAAAAGAAGCGAGGAATCTCATTTTGTACCCATTCTTGGGTGGCGCGTGCTGAGTGCGATGGTGCTGAGTCCTGTTGGAATGTCCAAAACATGCGGCCAAAATGTTTGCATGCCCAAGGCTTTAATACACCCTCCAGAATATTTTCGCGTAATATTCGGCATTTTTTACTTCTCGAACCATTTCTGCTGATGTTGCTGTTTTCTTCCGTCCACTTCCTTGACGTCGGGCTACCCTACCAGTATCACGCTAACGAGCGATGGTACAAGACTAACGTGACCATACGTCCCGCTTTGGGCGGGACAGTTCCGCTTTGAGGTTATCTGTCCCGCTGTCCCCAGCGAGAACAAAAATGTCGAAAATACTGGATATTGATGAAAAATACATGAGTTATTTTTTTCCCCGTGAACATATAATTTATTTGCATAGTTTTTTTCAAGCAACATTAACATTAAAATTAACTTGAAAGATTTTGTAATGCTAATGCTGGAGTTAATGTCGACGTCGTCGACGGCGTCAAATGTCAAAAAAAATGAATCGTATGAAATTTTATGAGAGCAGTTAATCTTAACGCCGTAAGAAATTCGACGCCGAAAAAGTTCAATCTGTTTTCGGCGTCGTCGACGGCGTTGAAATTAACTCCAGCATAACAAGGGAAATCACCAAATTAAAAATGCTTATAAAATCAGAAAAAGTTTCTGTCACTCTGTCAGTACCCTAAGCATAGACGCTCAAAATTGTTCTGGTATCTTTTCATCGCGGAGTCGGAGAAGGCGAGCAAAGTCAAACAATTTATTTTCAATGTTAGTGATTGTAACATTACAATAATGCCTAAACGCAAGTGTACTTTTAACATTTCTTTGCAAAATAAGTATCCATTTATAAAACAAAGAAGTGGTGAATCAGACGTTACGTGTGAAAAATGTCGTACTGATTTTAGTGTTGGACATGGTGGTGCCAGTGATATTGAGAAGCATTTAAAATCGGAAAAACACAAGCTTTCTGATCAAGCTGCCACTTCAAGCTCGTCAATGCTTTCTTTTTTTAAAAGAACAAATTTGGCGACTTCCAAAGACTTGGATATAGCTGCAGTGGAGGGTGCGTGGGCGTACCACACAGTGCAAGAAAAACAACAGTTTTCGTTCGAATTACTGTGCTTCAAATCTAATACAAACATGTTTTGAGCAAAAATTTAGATGTGCCCGTACAAAATCAAGCTATAGTTGTAAATGTGCTGGCACCTATGGCGATGGACGAATTGAAAGAACACCTTCACGAAGCCCACTGCATATCTTTATTAACCGATGCTTCCAATCATGGCTCAATAAAATTATTCCCTGTTTTAGTTCGCTATTTTGTACCATACGAAGGCGTGAGAGTCAGGATTTTAGAGTTTCAAAAGCAGCCAGGCGAATCATCTGATATAATTGTGGATTATTTGAAAGAAGTATTATCTTGCAATGATTTGAATAAGAAAATTGTGGCATTTTGTGCAGACAATACAAACTGCAATTTCGGAGGAAAGAATAGAAAAGGGATAAATAATGTTTACGCGAAATTGAACCTATCCGCCGGAAGGCAGCTCATTGGGATTGGGTGTGGAGCCCATATAATTCATAATGCTATCAAAACAGCCGCATATTGTCTCCCTGTTGACTTCGAATGCATCATTGTGAAAATTTATTCATTCTTCTACATCTACAGCATTCGGGTAGAAGTTCTGAAAGAGTTCTGTGATTCCACCGACACAGAGTATCAGAAACTGTTGGGCTACAGTAAAACAAGGTGGCTTGCTTTTATGCCGGGGCTTGAGGGAATTTGTGTTTCAGCTTTTGAAAACCTATTTTCTGAGCATAGATAAATGCCCTACTATTTTAAAAACGTTTTTCGAAAATCCCAGCTCTGAATTGTGGTTATATTTTTTGCACGCACAGACAGCGATTTTTCATCAAGCCGTGTTGAAAATCGAGGGACAAAACGTGTCCGCAATAGAGTCTGCGAATGAAATTAATCGTCTCCGAGATAACTTAGAACTTAAAGAGAATTCGATTTTCCTTCCTCATTCCGTCCGCAATCTACTGGTAAAATTACAAAAAACTGACGTTGCTGTTGATGAGCAGAATGTGAAAACTGCGGCAGCGGATTTTTATAAGACAAGTAAAGAATACTTGGAACAGTGGTGCCAGTTCAATGCACAACTAGCAGTATTTGAATGGCCAAATTTGAGAAAAGTCCCTACTTGGGAAGACCTACAGAATGTGACGGATTTGCTGATCACACAAAGATTTCTTAGCAGTAGCCAAGATACGGAGGCGTTCGATGAGTTTTCGCTTATTTCCAGTTACGTCACAGTTGAAAAAATCAAAAGCTAGAACGATGAGAATGTTGCTACTGAAGACCGTTGGGTGGAGCTGTTTAAACACTTCAATGCTAATAACTGCTCAAACTTTCGCACAATTATTGAGTATGTTTTATGTATGCCTGGAAGTAACGCACCTGTCGAAAGAGTTTTTTCCCTAATGAATAAAATATGGACAAGTGAAAAAACGCAGTTAAGTGTGACAGTTTTAAAAGCTATTTTAATTACTAAGACTAACATCAACAAACAATGTAATCAGCTCCATTCCTACTTGAAAACTAGACCCGATATTTTAAAACTAATTTGCTCTGCTGACAAATATAAAACAAATACTTAGACATAAGATTAATTTCATAAATTAGATTTATACGTATTCTCTCCGTTTTTGAATAAAATTTGTTTTTGAATGCATAATTTTTTTTTTTTACAAAATTCCGCAGGCGTCCCGCTCTGACGAAAAATATAAATGGTCACATTATACAAGACACAAAACATTTATTCACTTTTAAATTCTGGATTGCTCTAACGATAGCCACTTGTGGCTTTCCAGCCAGATATAAAGAAATCACACTATCACGCTTGAATTCCATCACGATTTTTTTTTCTGGAAACTTCTCCCCAAAATGCGTTTGCACTCTTCTAAAGAATATAATGAGCTGTCACTGGAATAATTTAAACAGCTGTCGGACGAGTGGCTTAGAAATGACAGCAGTCTGAAGTTGGTTACAGTTTTTTCATCTCACCCTGTACATATGTAGATCGACTCAGCTCAGCTCGGCGAGATAGCAATAAATAAATAGTGTCCTATGTCTTGGACAAATATTTCGAAGTGTTGTATAATTATTGGCCCAATCAAACTTATAATACCTCCAAAACATAGTATTGTTGGGTGTTAAAACACAACAACAGCTCTAATTCTCCTAGAAAGAAATATAATTAAAAACTTCATAGCATAGCTTATAGCTATTGTACGTAGACTTCGTTTCGAGATGCTTAAAGTGGTACTAGAACATTTCAGGATTTCGGACCTGAATGTTGCCTTAGTCTCCCTGCTTCATGAAATTTATTTTACAAAAATTGGGTGTTTTTCCTATTTAAAAACTCAGCTTGAGTATAAATCCTTAATTAAAGTAAGGTATTTATATATATGCATGTGTGTGTGTGTTTGCGCGCAATCATGTTTATGTATACCGAAAAGTATTAAACAATTTTTATGGCTTCCTAAATTCGATGGCTTATAATAAAAACTGTCATGACGAAAGTTGCTGGAGAGTAGAAAAACAAAAACACAGCGATTCAGTAAATAACGAAATTATTGTAGCATAGCATAAGGAGTTACTAATAAAAGCGCATTAAGAGCATAAAAACAGGCTGAACATATTTTACGGTCATGCACAGAGCAGTGGAGAACAGCTTGATGACAATGGCGGCGGTGATGGTGTTGGCGGATGAGGTACTGCTTCAGTCACGCCTAAATGGCACACAAAATTAAGTACAAGGTTTCTGGCCTATGCACTTACGGTACGGTACTTGGTACGGGCATAAAGAATCCCATTGTCTTGGTAATGTTATTAAAAAATAAAGGACAAAGTCAGTAAGTAATCCTACAAGTTGGTAATCTTGATGACTGCCATGATATTAACAAGTTAATTACACTTTCTGTACGTCGTCGTAGTTGTTATTGTCGTTCATGTGCTCGATGTTAGTCGAGAATATATGACTTTTAGGTAGTATTTCTTTTGAGGATCTTGATTTCATTAACTTTGCCGAACTTTAAAGATAACATAAAATTCACAGAAAATAGAGGAAATCAAAAGATAGGGGTGAAGTGAACCTAAGGCGTAAAATAATTTATCTGATTAGTCATTACGTCATTTCATTAAAGGGATTGTTTACATCAAAGTGTTTAATGAGACTATTATGATTTTATAAACTAATTAAAAAATAGAATTATGCTAGGAATAAATATTGTAAAATATGTAATATGTGGCATATGCGTCTCTATGCATTTTGAATAATTCGTTTTGTTAATCATTTTTATTCAATTTGTGTTTGAACTTTTGTCGGTCTGATTTTTTTTTATTCAAATTGATTGAGAAAAACATTTACACAGTTACTTTGGACGAAACCTATTGTAATTGGTAGGAATCGGCTCAGATTTGAATATAACGCCCACGTACAGGGTGAGATGAAAAAACTGCAACCAACTTTAGACTGATGTCATTTATAAGCCACTGTCCGACAGCAGTTAAAATTATTCCAGTGACAGCTAATTTTATTGTTTACAAGCATACAAAAGCATTTTGATGAGAATTTTCCAGAAAAAAAGTTATTCGTGATAGAATTCAAGCGATGAGTAAACATTCGTTCTCCAGCAGTTTGTGAAGAAACAAAATGATCGTGTTTACTTGCCAAAGAGGTCAGTTGAAAATGTGCACCTTCGGTTGGCCACCAGAATTCAAGCGCCGGCCATGGCAATGGTGTGGGCCGCCATAACAGCCGATGGTCGTTATCCGCTCGTATTAATCGCCCGTGGCATTAGAATACATGCCGAATATTATCGTTAAAATATTCTGGAGGGTGTACTAATGTCTTGGGCACGCAAACATTTTGGCCGCAGACCTTGGCCATTCAGCACCCTCGCACTCAGCACGCGCCACCCAAGAATGGTTCAAAATGAGGTTCCTCGCTTCATTTTCAGCGCACTATGACCCCCAAAATCTCCGGATAATGGGCTATTGTGTCTGGAGTATTTTGGAAATCAAGGTTGATACTAAAATATACCAAAGTGTCGATTTCATCAAGCAAGCGCTTCGCCGGGAATGGGCCAAAATACCGCAGAGCAGCATTCGGGCATCGTGTGACGGTTTCATTGGCCGTTTGAAGGCCATAATTCGTGCAAAAGATGACCTATTCGAATAAATCTAAACTCATTCTAAAATTTGATGCTATTTGCGATATTTTTGCTTTTATTCAATTAAATGAATAAAAATGTAAAATTATGGCGTTTGACTATGTTGCAGTTTTTTTATCTCACTCTGTATAGCAATGTTATTTGGTATGAGAGGTAAAAATACCAATTTGGTGAACATAGATTCAAGAACTCATATATATACCTCTTATATATTAGTTCTCTCTGAAGTTAAATTATAACTGCTCTAAAGCCATGATACACATTTAATTAAGGTTCCGAACAGGTTTATTGTTTCTCCCTGGTCCTTTTCGAGTTGACGCCATAAACTAACATGAAATGTCATCAAAAAAGATATACTCTGAACAAAATTTCTCTATAAATCTCAAAATAAATCATATATCTTAATACAATAGTTTTTAAGAAAATTTACCCTCGAAATTATGTCCTACAAGAGAAAATTGTGTGCTTCCTTTTTTTAGCGTATGCAATCCAAGTCAACATTTACCTTTTCCCTCCTTTTTTTCAAAAGAAGAATGTTTCTAGTTTAATTTCATTGTACGAGTATGTCTCTGAACAAAACATATTTGTGTATTCAATATGTACCATGAAAATATATCATACATTTTCCTTAATAAAAAAACTTTTCTTTTTTTTTTCTAAAAATATTAGCACCTTATAATTTAACTGTCCAATAGCCAGACTGGGTTGTTAAAAAGTTTCAAAAGGCAATTGTGTCATACTCTTTCCAACATTTCGGCCGGTATCTTACGAATAAATGCTTTATTCTCCTTTGCTCCTTTATAAAGTCATGAGCTTTAACATAGTCCCACAAAAAATAATCGCTCGGTCTAGATGGTCAATTGATCACACCCGAATGTGAGATAAAATTTTCATCAATCTCACATTTCAATGAATCCATTGATGCGCATGCTTGTCTTGTTGAAAAATATGTCATTCCAATCAGGCTCTTTTTTAGGCAAAAAAAGTTAGATATCATTGCACGGTAGCGTTACGATTCGCAGCATCTTTGAAGAAGTGCGGAAAATGAGCTTCGTCACTGGACTCAATTATATCGATAATCGAGTTAGAAAAAGTTTTGCCGACAGATGTATACCCTCTTCCAATGTCCCTTTATTAAAATAACTTATGACTTGCGCTATGATAATTTAAATGCTGACCCCGGATGGTAGCGAAGGAGTGAGCCAATATTTTCCATTTCGTATTAAATTTCGTAGTTAAATTAGAAATTGCCAGATTTTGACTATATCGACTACTTCCTTCACTCTATATTAAAATGTGATTTGTTTTGGAAAATGTTGAAATGTTATTGCCAATCTGACATGTTTTACAAGTTATGATAAACATATAGTCATTGAAAATTGTGACACTTTGTGGGGGAGGTACCAGATAGTCATTTCGCGTTCTATGAGCTTCATGGTTTTACAAATTATAGACCCGATGTGGGGCAGGTATCAGAAGTTGTGTTCCTTTCATCAAACGAGATCTTGTGTTTGTAGAAATATTGAAATGTACGAAATTTGAAGACATTAGAACTCTTATTTGATATTTTATAAAAGTTATATTTATTGAAAATTTTGAACCTTTGTGGGGTAGGTACCAAAAGGAGTAAATCGACATATTCCATCTTCCCACATGATCTTGTTGTGACAGAAATATTGGGATGTGAAAGGTTTGAAAATAATCGATTGCTCATTTCGCGTTTTATGAGCTTTATGGTAATTCAAAATGTTGACCCATTTGTGGGGGAGGTACCATTTATTGTGCTAGTAGAATTATTGGGATGTGTGAAATTTAAATAGAATCGGATGCTTATTTCGCATTTTATAAGAGTTATATTTATTCAAAATTTACATGAGGGCCCATCTAAATTATAGGACCCATATTTTCCATTTTCGCACCTGACCAGATTCTCTCGAAACCGGATGACAATTACATATTTCCCTCTAATTGCGTAAAAAAGCAGTAAGTTCGGCCGGGCCGAACTTTGAATACCCTCCACCATTTGGAACGAATTAGAAAATTTTCAAAAAAATAAAATCCAATAAAAATTCTTTTAAAATCTTTAAAATATCTAATATAGGAAGGTCCCGATATATGGGGGGATATACGATGTTGTGGACCTATAAAGACAAATCTATGTCTGCGTGTAAAGTACTCACAAGGAACTCCGTGTGTGGATTTTCAGACAATACGATTGGAAAATGTGGCTAAAATCATCAAAATACCGAATATCGCGGGGTACCGTTATATGGGAGCTATACGTTATCGTTAACCTATATAGAGAATTCTCTGTCGGTGGGTAAAGTGCTCACAAAGAACCCCTTGTGACCATTCCGTTGAAAAATATGGCTAAAAACATCAAAATACCGAATATCGGGGGTACCGTTATATGAGAGCTATACAATATCGTGGATCTATATAGATAATTCTCTGCCGAGGTATAAAGTACCCACAAGGAACTCCTTGTGTGGATTTTCAGACAATTCCGTCGAAAAATGTGGGTAAAATCATCAAAATACCGAATATCGGGGGGTACCGTTATATGGGGGCTATACGATATCGTAGACCGATATAGCCCATCTTCGAACTTGACTTGCCTGCAGACAAAAGAGAGATCTCTGCAAAATTTTAGCTTCCCATCTTAATTCGTTTAGACTTTAGCGTGATTACAACAGATGGACGGACAGGGCATCGTCTTAGAATTTTACCCAGATCAAGAATATATATGCTTTGTTGGGTCTAAAATGATAATTTCGATGAGTTACAAACGGAATGACGAACTTAATATACCCTCCATACCTTTTTTGGTGGAGGGTATAAAAACATTATGTATTCAAACACAAATATGAAATATGTGGGTCAGTTACACATGTCTGCAATGGTAGATATATATTGACAATATCGTATGTTTATCTTTTTAATCTTAATTTTCCATGTGCTATACATAACCTACAAACAGGTTTGTGTTAAAACAAACTAACTCAGTTTAAAATGAATGGAAATGTGAGTATTGGCATTTACATTTCTATTACACCCACATAGACATTCCCCCTACTATTTTCTAACATTTATGGTGGAATTCTAAATTATATAATAATTTGGTTTGTTTGCAAACATTTCTCCCCATTTAAAATAAAAACGTTTCTCCCCTTATCGTTGTGACCAATTGCAACTTTTTTTTTTTTTTTTTTTTTTTTTTTTTTTGAACTGAGTAGAAAAGTTTAAATGTACTAGGGCGAAAGAAAAGTTTATTTATTACATATTCCACGTCTAGTCATACACTAAAGTTCATATTGAATGGTCACTAATATAATATTTATGTAGTCCCGCATAAATCAATCCAGACGTCCGACGAAACTGAGTATAATATTATGGTTAAAATATTATGTTTCCTTGGCTAGATATGTACATATTTTCCCTACAGTGTTAATTTCGAATATAATGTTCTGTGCATTTGACACCCTCTGTTTGCAACGTTACCATTTAAGACGTTTGTTTTCCCCTGGTTTAATGCCGCCATAATCTGAGTATTTGATGAAATTGAATCTCCCCTCTAAGGATACGAGCAGACAGATTATTAAGGGCATGATGGTTTAATTTGGTACAAATTTGTATAGGAAACTACGGCATTGGGAAGAACTATGGCTTAGGTGGGAACTATGATATTAAGAGGGGACGAACGGAAAAACAGTCAGCTATCCGATAGAAAGACCGCTGTTCAGGCACTGCCTGGACATGTGGAGTTGGATTCGGAAACGTGTACTATAATTGTACGAAAAGTGCTGAATGCACTATATTTTATACTGGAAGAAGGGATAAAAAATGTGGAATTTTTATAATTAAGGTGAGAATACACAAAATTCTTTTTTGACTGGCTTAAGTTATAGGCTGGATTCTTCGGAAGAGAATAAAGGAGAATAGGGCCAAAATCGATTAAGTCAACCTAAAACTCCTTTGCTCTTCTACGAAGAGACCGGCCGACGACTTAAGCAGTCAAAAAAGCGTTTTATGTATTCTCACCTTTACATTACTGATGGTATATATGTTGGATTTATAGAAAAACTACTAAATTGTTCTTAAATTAATATTGGGCGAAGGGATAGGGCTGGAGTCCTCAAATTTGACATTGAGGTCTCTGTTAGTATCTGGAATTGGCATATGGGATAAGGTGGTTTTCGAAATCTGTACTATAATAGCACGAAATTCCAAAAAGTGCAAGAACAAGCTAAAGAGTTGCTTTGGCCAAAAGTGGTGAACTGCCGAATTTGGTTTTCTCCGATGAGAAAACATTCGTTGTTTAGAAGCCTTGGGCACGCGAACATTTTGGCCGCAGACCTTGAACATTCCAACAGGATCAGCACCATCGCACTCAGCACGCGGTTACAAAATGAGGTTCCTCGCTTTATTTCCAGCGAACAATGGCCGTCAAAATCTCCGGATACCAATCCGATGAACTATTGTGTCTGGAGTATTTTGGAAAGCAAGGTTGGCATTAAAAAATACCAATGTGTCGATCGCTTTAAGCAAGCGCTTCGCCGGAAATGGGCCAAAATACCGCAGAGCAAAATTCGGGCAGCGTGTGACGGTTTCATTGGTCGTTTGAAGACCATAATTCGTGCCAAAGGTGACCACTTCGAACAAATCTAAACTTATTCTTAAATTTGGTGCGATTTCCGACCTTTTGTGCTTTCATTCGATAAAATGTAAAAAAATGAAAAAATATGGCGTTTGACTTTCTTGCAGTTTTTATCTGTACAAAAAGTGAATGTTTGGTATTCGGTGAAGGTATAAAGATAAAATTTTGAATTTTTATATTTACATTATTGATGGTATGTATGTTTGAGATTTGGCGGTGGCATTAAGGTTCGTCATATATTTGTACAAAACAGTACTAAATGGTACTATATTTTGTATTGGGTAAAGGATTAGGGCTAGAGGTCTCTGTTGGTATCTGGATTGAGATATGAATGGGGTATTGGAAATGTGTACAGTAATTGTTCGATATTTAAAATACATTTTAGGGTCAAATGCGAGTTTATGCAGAATTCTCGCACAAAGCATCACTTAAAAAGCCTTTTTGAATTGATGCACGAATGTAACATACAATTTATTTTTAGTCAGAAAGTGTCAAATGAATAAATATTCTATATCAAATACTGCATACGTATTATATGAACTACCAGGAGGAATTTACCAACCCAACTGCATGACATGTACACTCTGTCGCTGTGGATTAATGTTAACTAATAATTAGTACCATTTTTATGTTATCTGGCCATTTTTTTTTTTTTATATTTTCCAGCAAAAGCGTATGCCATTACGAATTTAGAATTTAAAGTCTGAGCTGTCTTTTACTATATCAATGAAGTTCATTTAACAATTAAAAATGACAATGCAAAATATTTGCCAGCAACAGACAATCCATTACAGTTACATTGTTTCTTTATAATTTCCACAGAAAACTAACCAAATCAGTTCAATTTTTATTCTCATGAATTCGCAATGAATAGTAAACTTTTTTCTACAATTAAATTGGAAAACAAAAAGAGACATGCCACAATACTGGCCAACTTGCAGGAGGTTTGTATTCGACAGCGCACAGTTCCTTTCGCCTTCGTCATCTCGAAATCAATAAAACTGATTTCCAAATTTCTTTCGAAGAAAAGAAACTTTTCCACTTCTTTTCACATAAAGAATTCTTTCTTTCCTCTGAACTTTGTTACAAAATAATCAATTAATTTTCTCTTGTCAATATTTACATTGCCCTGTCCGAATCGATTGTATTGTCCGAACAATGTAAAGATAATTTTCTGCTCGGCATGCTGACAGCTGTTGGTGATGTAACAGAATGTTGGTCAAACGAAACGATTTACATTTAAATTCCTTTCGATTAACCATCGATCATTGTTGTCATCAGCACAAATTCGTTATAATTTGGCATCAAAACAGAATTTTCTTGTCGGAGGGAATAGTTTTGGGTCTGTTGAATTTTCTTTTTTGATGTTTACAGTATGCAATCCCTACTTAACTTAACTCACAGAAAGGTTACAATTGGACTTTTAAGTTTATCCAAGAATTGGCTAATAAATTATTGAGTAAAAAGCAAACAAACACACTTTTGTACGTTTTAATTATATGAGTGAATGTGTACGATTCTTTGTAAACATCGAATATTGGGATAAGGTAAAAATAGCTACAAAAAAAAACAACTGAAATATGGTCGGGAAAAGATAAAGTATATAGTACAAAGATTCCGTTCTTCCATATTTTTTGAAATTGAAGTTTTCTGATTTCTTCTCGAAATATACATTTTAGACCCCACAAAGTACATATATTCTTGATCAACATAAAATTCTCCGTCCGTCTGTCCGTCTATGGCAATCACTCTAGCTTTCGAACGAAATGAAGTAGGCTGATAAAATTTTACTCAAATGTATCTGCATCTGTCTGCAGGGGTTTTAGTATTGAAAATGGACTATGCAGGTCCACGTTTTGGTATAGCCCCCATATAATGGCATCTTCATATTTTCGATATGTTGGTGATTTAAGTGACATTATTCACTGGAATTGTTTCAAATTTGACACTTGAAGTTCGTAATGGGAACTGCAGCCTATGACGGAAAATTGTCTGTGCGGCACAACATTTTATTACTTAAATTATATTAAAATCGGTTGAGGTTTGTATATAGCTTCCACATATATTTTGGGCCGATTTCATGTATTTGGAATATGTAACGGAATTTGGTACAAAAATAAATTTGCCAAATTATGGTGAAATAGGTTCAGATGTGGATATAGCTCTTATAGATTTTTCGTCCGATTTCATGTGTGTGCACCAAACCACTCTATATACCTCCAATTTCAATGATATTTGAAATGTGTGACGGAATGTGGTCTACAAATGAATTTGTTAAATTATATTGATATCGGTGCAGATTCAGATATAGTTTTCATATAAACTTTTCGGCGGACTTCGTGTATTTGATGTACCAAATGTATGTTAAACTAGCTGAACCCGGTGCGTTTCGCTACCCCTTTTAATTTTATATGCATTCAAATTTTTATTTACGAATATATGTTGGTTAAAAAAAAACAAATTTAAAAAGTAAAAAAAAATTATTGCACTACTTTAATGCTTAAATAACCAAAACCATTAGAAAAACAGTAACATGACATACATACACGAAGGGTTTGTCCTTCGGATTTATTTATTTCATAACAAATACCAAGCGTGCAGTAAACTGCAATCTTTTGAAGTTGAGTGGCATTTCTATTGCAATTATTGAATTCGAGATAGCAACATACTTCGCCGTAATAAGCGTTGTGGGTCAATGGTTCTTATTAAAATCATATCCCAATCTAATCCGATTTAAATATAATTTAAAAAAAAATACTTTTTCACCAAACTCCACCACACCTTTCATATTTCATTGAAATTGGTGCGTCAAATATGTGAAATCGGCCGATAATATATATATGGGAGCTATATCCAAATCTTAACTAATTTCCAATTAATTTGTCACATTTATTATTGTAACCAAATTCCGCCACACATTCTGAATTTCATTGGTATCGGTCATATATATCATGTTTGGTGCATAACATGTATGAAATCTGCCGAAATATATATTTTAGCTATATCCAAACCTCAACTGATTTCAATATAATTTGGCAATTTTTTCTGGTGCCAGATTTTGTCTCTCTCGCTTTGGGTGCATCAAATATGTGAAATCGGCGGAAAATATATATGGGAGCTATATCCAAATCTAAACCGATTTTTATATAATTTGACTTATTTATTTTCTAATCAAAATCTCGTTACATACTCCAAATTTCTTTGGAATCGAACATACATATCGTGTATGGTGCATCAAATGAACGAAATCGGTCGAAAATATATATGGGAGCTATATCCAAATCTGAACCGATTTTAATATAATTTGACAAATGTATATTTGTTTTAATTTCCCCTACACATTCCAAATTTCGTATTTAGAGATACATAGCGTGTTTGGTGCATCAAATACATGAAATCGGTCGAAAATATATATGGGAGCTATATCCAAATCTGAACCGATTTCAATTTAATTTGACAAATTCATGTTGGCTCACAATTCCGTTACTTATTTTAAATTTCATTACAATTGGAAATACATATCGTGTTTGGTCCACCAAATACATGAAATTGGCCGAAAATGTAAGTGGGAGCTATATCCAAATCTGAACCGATTTCAATATAATTTGACAAATTTATTTTCGGATCAAATCCCGTCACACATTCCAAATTTCATTGGAATCAAACATTCATATTGTGTTTGAGGCATCAAATGAACGAAATCGGTCGAAAATATATATGGGAGCTATATCCAAATCTGAACCGATTACAATATAATTTTTCAAACTTATTTTTGTTCCAAATTCCGTTACGTATTCCAAATTTGGAGACTGTATCTTCTACCTCCGATGCTGATGCTATATCTCCAGTTCCAAGTGGAAATTCAAAAATGTATATAGCCTATGTTACTTTCAGGCGATGTTGCAGTATATATGGAAATTTTCAGGAAAATCTATTCAGCGGTTTTCGAGTCCATAAATTACAAACAAACAAACAAACATACAAACATTTTCCTCTTTTATAGATATATATATTTCAATAATATGTGGAATGTGTGACGGAATTTGCTCTAAAAAAAATTTAAAAATTTTGTATTTGCTATAAAAATTAATAAATACCAAGGTCAAACTCTTCGTGTGTGCGGAATAAATGTTGGCATATCATTCTATTTGTAGCACCTCTATATATTCGTCATAAAATTTTCATGAGGATCGGACGATAATTGCAATCTGTATATAATATCCCCAACCTGTGTTGTAAGGTGAAAAAATATTACAAAATATATACTTTAATATTATAAGTCAAATTGAAAAAATCGCATGCGATAAAAAAAATGAAAAAATAAAAAATATGTCACAAAATACTACAAAATCTATATTAACATCATTATTGGCATCTTTTTATGCGATTTTTTCAGATTTTATTCTTTTATGCCCAGAGGGCATTCTGAATTGACAAAATTTGTCAAAATTGGTTCAGCCATTCTTGAGATATAAGCATTCTAGCTAACATCCCCTTCCTTTGTATATATACATTGTATATATTTCGCTATATATATATATATATATATATATATATATATATATATATCCGGTATATTTTCTAACGGCATCTGCGTAACGGTCAGGATTGACCTGTTCGTCTATTTGAAATTTCGCCGGAACTAAAAAAAATTCGGGTTTAATAGGGGTCATTTCCGATGTGAAGAGGTGATGAACTGCAGTGTGTATCGACTTTTTTAGTAAAAAGTACCAAACACCGAAATTATATAGTAATCTATACTAAAATACAATGATAGTATGGTTCTGTAGTCAGTACCTTTACGTTAAAATCCTGACTTTCCTTTTAGTACAAAACATGAAATAACAAAGAGTTTTTGGAAAATTGTGCTACGAGACATTAGCAATTGAAAAAATGGTAAAAAATTTACCAGAAGGTCAGTCTGTCTGTTTAAAATAATAAGAGGAAACCACATTTCAACAGTGTTCAACAGTCGACTTGGGCTGGTTCAAAGTTAAATCTAATCTAATTTATGAATAATTAATGTACAAGTTATTACATATAAAAAATCAATGCGTGTTCAATTGAAATTACGACTCTTTGTCAAATATGAAATATGCAATCATAATTTTAATTTATCTTTAGTAGTTAATTTGTTTTAGTAGTTTTTTTCATATGTCCATTTCAATTCCTACAAATATCAAATATATATTATTCTGTGCAATACATAAATAATGCAAAAACCTGAAAAACATGAGCAATTTAAAAAAGAAAACATATGACTGGCCTGCTGCAGCAATTATTCATTATCGCCTGCTATTATTATGCAACGAAAAATTGCCTATGTTTTATTTGTATATATGTATATACCATAATATGCACACATAAATCAATACATCCATGCATGTGTGTACGTGTTTGAGCGTTGTTTCCTTTTATAATTCATTTCATACAATTGAATTTACTTTTCATTTGGGAAATAAAAACAGACATAACAATTCCTGGTAGCCAGTGATTTTAGATTCAAACAAACAAAAAAAAAAAAACAATGCCAAAAATCAACAAGACTATTTGGTTATTCAAATAAAATGTTAAAGTTCTTGACAAAATGACATAGAATTTTATTAATTCATTTAACCTTTTCACAACGACCACACCACCACAGGAGACACGAAATCACTTGTTCAGTCATCATGTTGCCTGTCAAAAAACAATTGTACAAAGAGTTTAGAGAAAGGAAATCGGTTTGTTTGAAATCACAGTGGAGACTTTATTTTGAACTTTTTTTGCGTCTTCATACTTGCAGCAATTAATTGTCGTTCACAAAATTCAACTACAATAATAACAACAAGCATGTAAACATAACTCATTAAAAGTTCATTTAGAAAATTAGTTTGATGGCATAAACATGACGACGGGATATGTCTTAATTTCATGCCAAAAGGGATATGTGAACCAAACATACACTCTCGAACACACACTCAAACGCATTCGCATATCAGTATTAACAATTTGTACAAAAATTACATTTTAACAATATTTCATCAGCGTGTATGTACATATAATTAAAAGTTTTGTGATTAAAGGTTAGAATACAGTCTAACCCAGAAGATATATTCCATACACACATACATACATACACACATGTTCTTTATATGTAATTAACGTTAATTGATCCATATGCAACCACAAGTCATTACAAATTTGATTGAAGTTTTTAAAGACTTGTTTTATGTTTACAAATATTACAAATTGTAAAATATATTTAAACTTGAGAACTTCAACGTGTGCATACGATTCACAATACAATTAACTAAACACATGTTTTTTAAGATGTGTCGTAGCGTTTTTGAGTTATTAATTTCTATTTTTTCTACGAATCTTATCTATCTTTCTATTAAAAGTTTCGCACTGATATATGATGTTTTCTATACAAAAGGTTGCCTATGTTGTTACAACATTTGTTGTGTAATCGTCTTTTGAAATCGTGAATCATCATTTAATTGGGACAGCATATATTTCTAGCTGATTTTTATACCCTACAACACTAGGTGTTGGGGGTATTATAAGTTTGATTGGGCCAAAAATTATGTAACACCTCGAAATATTGGTTTCCCAATCCATATATAGGTAAGTATATATGGATTTTCCTATCTCACCGAATCTACTGGCCGCAATTATGATCCGATCTTCACGAAATTTAGAATAGAGTTGGGGCTAGATCCAGAATAGAATCCTACTGCTTTTGGAGATGATTGCGTAATATTTAGTAATTGAAAAGGACCAAAAACTGAAAAATTGCCTGATTTTGCAGTTGCTCTACATCACAAATAGACGAACAGGTCAATTCTGACCGTTACGTGGACGCCGATAGTAAATATATATAGCGAAATATATACAATGCATATATACAAAGGAAGGTGATATTAGCTAGTATGCTTATATCTCAAGAATGGCTGAACCGATTTTGACAAATTTTGTCAATTCAGAATGCCCTCCTGGCATAAAAGTATAAAATCTACAAAAATCGCATAAAAAGATGCCAATAATGATGATAATATAGATTTTGTGGTATTTTGTGACCCTTTTTTATTTTTTATCGCATGCGATTTTTCTAATTTGACTTATAATATTAAAGTGTACATTTTTTAGTATTTTTTCACTTCACAACACTGGTTGGGGTTATTATATACAGATTGCAAGTTATCGTCCGATCCTCACGAAAATTTTCACAAGGGTAGGGTTGACCTCAAAAGGTGTTAGGAATTGAAATGGACCAACCATTTAAAATGTTCCTGATTTTGCAGCCGTTATAAAGGTCACAAATAGAAATCAATCGACACGAAATCTTGCATGAACTTAGAGTTTAGGACGGCGGGTAGAATGGACCACTACTTTTGTGTGAAAAAATACCTACATTACTTAAAGATGATTTTCGAAATACACAAATGGGCGAACATCTGGCTTTTTTATGCTGGTTTTTGGAGATGATCGCAAAATGTTTAGGGGTTCAAATGAAAAAACAGAAAAAATGTCCTGATCACGCAGTTGAAGTTAAGGACTGGGAAGAAATCTACCATTTTGGATGACCATTGGATTATATTTAGCTGTAAAATGGACCACAACAACTAACAGCACGACAAAGTGCGTGCAGTGCTCCATGACATAATTTCAAAAGCGAATTCTCCAAAATGAATTTGGACATAAGGAGGGCTTCTAACATATTGTAGTGTTGTAGGATAACACAGGGTCGGTCTCCACGACTATAGCCTTTGCTTACTTGTTTTATTTTTATTAAAAAACTAACATTTTTACACCTAACAACCCTGTGTGCTGTGGATATTGTCGACCCACCATTTAGTATATATATCTTCCCATCGAGCTGAGTCGACCTGTATATGTGTGTCCGCCTGCCCATGTTAATTTGTAATCACTCTACAGATCGCATTATGGTCCGATCTTCACAATTTAGGAACTAAGATTAGTATGAAAATAGAAGCACTTTGTTTTTGAAGATTTTCTTAAAATATTTATAGAATGATTTTGCTGTGGCTATACAGGTCACAGTTATAGACCAATTGACGCGTATATCCGCGTTGAGTTAAAGTGGATATAGCTTCCACATATATCTTCATCCGACCTCACGTTTATTGTGGCAAATAGTTAAAATAAGTCCAAATTGAATGGATTTTGGCACATTCGAACGAATTTAGCTTGGAAGAAAATGTATAAAATTTGTTGAAAAAATCGGTTAAGATATAGCTATAGGTCAAGTATAGCATACTAAATTTTATAAAGATCGGTTCAGATTTGGATTCGGCTCCAATATATGTCTTCATCCGATTTCACCTTTATTGTGCCTAAAAAGTGTAACATCAGCTCAAATAGGATGGATTTTGATGAATATCAGACACAGATTCAGACACAAATTCCTTTGTCAAATTTAGTGGAATATATATTAGTTTTGTTTTGGCTTTAAATTATAACTGATTTAACGGTTACAGTTGAAATGTTTTAATTCGCATAAATTCCATATAAAAAAGTTTATTTGTTATATGTAGATCTACTATATATGGAAAGTGGTGTAGGGTATCAGCCCAGCACGACATTTTCATTAAAATAGACGAATTCTCTTAGGCAAACTTAGTTTTCCGTAAAACATTGGTTTCAGATCTAGAAGGACTCTGATTCATAAATTGGAAATAAATTCATTATTTTTAACCCTTAATATTCGGAAATTAACATTTAAAAAAGCGACTAATTTCGGCCAGGCCGTAGCCCCCAACCATTTGAAGGGAACTTGCAAATAATAAATTTTAAAATTCCGAATATCTAGTATCACAGTTGTATGAATGCTACGTGAAAACGTGAATCTCTACAGTCAATTATCTGCCAGAGAACGTGGTGCCTCTTACGAACACCAAACACCAAGTTTGAAATAATTCTTTAAAAAAAATCTAGATAACATCATTAAAATATCGAATATTGGAGATTCTACGAAGACGTGGATCTACGCAGGAAATTTTCTGCCATAGAAAGTAGTACGCATTTTGAATTCCAAATTCCGAATCTGAAAATGTTCTAATGAAAATTGTGGCTAAAATCATCAAAATACTGAATAAGTGGTGTTACAGTTATATAGGGAGTGTACAAAAACTTGATCTATTGCTCTGTTCCAGAACCAAAAGAATCTAGTAGTTATGCATTTTTTTGTAAACCATAAAGGGAACATTTTTTATCTTAGTAAAATTGTTTATGCTCCTTCATGTCTGTTACTGAGCACATATGGACAGTTCTTTATACTCGGAACACAAACTGCCAATTTACAATAAATTCGGTATATGGGCGCTATACCAAAATAGCCCATTTTCAATACCAAAAATCCTGCAGACCTAACAATGTAAAAAGCTTGAATTCTGAAATTTTGTAATAATATTCTTTTAATTTCCTTCGGCATATTTTTTGACAATATTTAAAGAGAACTGTATTCTTTCTTTTTAATTACAGGTAATTTTTTGTCCAAAATTTATAAATTACTGTTGGATGTAAGTACAATTATTTCTAAAAACTAGTTAATCGGTAAAAATAACACTGTGACACCAATCGCGGAAAAAAGTCTGTGGGATGAAGAATTTCTTTTGGACACAAAAAGGTCTTGGTGGGCACATTAAGAACCTCGAAGGACAGATTCGCGTATGTGAAGCCGAAGTGCATCACGAAATCGGCTATTATATTAGATTCTGCTTGTGTAGTCAAATCAAGTAAGGATTCTTTTGGTAGAAAATATATTCCTTCTAACTTTATGCATGTTTGGCTCCTTTTTTCTTGAAACGTAACATAAGTACAACAAGTAAACATTTTTCGACACTGAAATGTTCCACGAAAATTATGCTCTCAAAATATTACGTACCGTTCATACGGACAAGAAAACAAAGGTTTTGATATTTTCGTGGATTCTTTTACTTTTATCCAACTATTGTTAATGTTTCATTTTTAGTAGCCTTGAAATGTGTACAAAAAATATTTTCTTGAACCAATTTTATTCTCTAGGAAATAGGTATATACATCAAAAACCCTGTTCCAACTCAGATATGTACCTAAAAGCGAGTTGTTCACTTAGTGTTGTTGTATATCCACTAAGAAAGCACTCCACTTCAAATAGAGCACCAATCTTGGCTAATAATGAATTTTCCTTTTTTTATTGCCTAGATCGATCTTAACATCATTTCGCTTTAACCACCAAACTTGGCTAATATTGAATTTTACTTTTTCAATGAGCGTAAACTTTTTTGCCTAGCTCTATCGAACTTAACATAATTTCTATCTAACCTTGATTAGTTGAGATTATTGAGGACCAAAATGTTTCCACTTGACTTACTTTTTGGTTGTAGATTTTTTTTCAAAATTTCGATATGATTTTTTCTTGTAATATTTGATTAGGAAATAAAATAAATTGGCAGATGATTTAGAACGATACGAGAAAAGTGGGTCGATATTGAAAAATAAAAAATGTGGTTGCTTATGAAAGTATTATCATTATTATGCTATCATATTTCACATGTACTCATCTACGCCTACCACATTTCAATAGCTTGACTTTAGAGCAGTGTCCAGGGGGAGGGGAGACATAATATAAAATAACATGGAAAACTTATAGCCTCTGTATATATGTGCATGTTGGTTTTGTTGTTGTTGCTTGGCAATAACATGCATAATTTATTATTGCCGATTTTTATTCATACACATCCAAGCAACCCCGTAATGTATGTAGCTGAACAAGAAGAGGAGAGAAGGATAAGAGCATGCAATGCCAACCATCCAACCGAGAGCCGATGAGTATCATAAAAATTATCATCAGGTCTTTGGTTTATTGCGCTTGTATCGCATTAGTAGAAGGGTCCTTTGGTGTGTCATAATTTTGGGTCAATTGCTGATGCTGGCGCTGTCAAGGTTTCTTTTTTTCGGTACAACATACCGAACAGTTATTAATAAAATTATGTTCACTTGAATTTCTTTCTGTGTTTGCTTGCAGCTGTTTTTGTTGGTTGTCGCTGTCGTTTTTATGTGGATACTTCAACACCAACAAAAATAATAAAAACGGACAAGTTCAAATTGAAGCCGGAATAATAACAATAAATGTTCATATTAAATGTGAAGTACATAAAAAGGATACATGGATAATGCAAGAGTCCTTAATGCTTAATGAGAATACTTTATTGCAATTTTATAGGTTCGACTTAAGAAAGAAATAGTCAATGGAATTTTTTTTGGGAGAAATTGAAAGATTTTTTTTGATTTGAGTCAACGATGCTGATTACGAAGATGTTGTAGTAATATTGCCTACATTATCGAATGAGGGGAGGTATGAAATAGGAAACAAGTAAAAAAGCCCGGCCGAACTTTGAATACCCTCCACCATTTGGTACAAATTTTACAATTCTCCAAAACAATAAAATCCGTTAAAAATCCTGTTAACATCTTCAAAATACCGAACGTAGCTGTAATATTAGGGTCTATACGACGACATGTACCTGCATAGGTAACATTTGTCATACGCCAATACAATATTCAAATGCGAAACTTAAAAAAAAATCGGTATCAAGAGGTAATATTATATAGGGGTTATACGAAGACGTGGACCTGCACAGACAATTTTCTGTCTTAGGCTGTAGCATCCATTACGAACATCAAATACCAAATTTGAAAGAATTCCGGTGAATAATATCGCTAAAATCAACAAAATACCGAATATTGGGAGGTACCGTCATATGGGGCTATACGAAGACGTGGACCTGCACAGACAATCTCCTGTCATAGGCTGTAGCATCCAGCTTTCAAAGATGATGTTTTGCAGGGGATTTTTTCGTAAACTCACATGTAATACGGTATTAATCCTAAAATATATTTTTAATATGTACGACTTTCTGTCATTTAGGACAGATCTTGACCTTTAATATATTCTGGACCTGTATTAAAATTTTATGACAAACTCAACAAATTATCTCTTAGCTTCCAGAATGAGTTCTGTCGTATTTGCCAATTTCCATCCTATTTTGACAAATATTGAATTTTAATATTTTAATTTCGGTATCTGCCTAACAACAATTCGCATATGAAAAAATGTGTTAAGACCGGAGCCACTTTTCAGTTTTTTTCTTTCTCTTTAAACTTTTTGTCTAGAAGTTGGCAATATATTCTTTGTTAATATTTAAAAAAAATATTTTTTTGTTTATTTTTTTTAATGCTCAAATATATAATTGAAAATAATTAAATCTAAATTGTTTCCAGATATAAACATTTTTTTTAATTTATTCTTAGAAACAATTACTACGAGTAAAGCTTCATGCAATTTTACTTTAAATTATTATTATTAAATATTACAAAATATTCCTTGCTTCTCCTTAACTTTATATTTGAATACATTCGCTAATATTTTAAAAGTAATTGTGTCCAGTTTTAAACATTTTAATAAAAATTTAATTCTTCATAATATTTATTATGAGCAAAACTTTTTGCAATTACATGATAGCACTACACATCAAATATTCCGTTGAAGGGGGATGAGCAGTGGCATACCATATAAAACAACAACAGCAAAAACAACTTTATTACTACTTTAGGTATTAATACTATAATTTTGTTGTTTTTGTTTAGCATCATAAAAATCTCAAGTTTGCCGTTGTAAAGGGCGAAATGGGTGAAGAAACTGTCATGGGTTTATGGCAAAACATATGTAACAGAGTAACACAGACAACAACAACAACAATGCCAATGACAACATGTAGTGAATAACAAAAACATCATGTAACACTAAAAATATATAAAGTTTTGTTATTACAACTCAGGGAAATAAGAGCAGAATATATGCAACTCAGCAACAGTATCTATTAAACGGTTAGCTTAGACATGACTTAGAAGATATACAACTATGAAGCATAATGTTGTATATCATGGTTTGCGGTATAATGGAGTGTTATATAATAGATTCAGTTAGAGGAAATTATAGTACTGTTGGTTATATTATTTGATATGCAGTGGCTATTTTAAACACTTTTTATTTCAAGATTTATTAAAGTTAATTTATAAGTGTTGTTCAAATGTCCAGTTATAACCCCCTCCCCAACATATGTCCAGCTACCTACATGTTAATTTTTAAGATGCTACATTTTTTGGAAAATCATCATATATCTAGAAATTCAAAAAAAGCATTATTAAAATATTCGCCAGTTGCATGTTGTGTAGACAAAATTCGAAGTATTTTGTTATGTATGCTCATTGCACTGTACAGCACGGATTTCTCCATCCCATCTGGACTGCATTAAAAACTTTGCACTCAATTACAACATAAAAGTTTAACTGATTTTTTTCAATTATTTCCTTTTGATGTCATGTAACCATTGTGTAGCGAAAATTGAACTAAAAAGCAAATGCAAATTTTATTGAAATAAAAATTGAGAATATCACCAGCATCTTTAGGTAGGGACTTTGAGTACGTGCAAATTGAGTATTTTATGGCTCATGAAATAAACATGACTATTTCACTGCAAAGTTTCAATGAAGTGCACAAAAATGGGGTGATGGGAAGTGAGAAGTAGATGAACAACAGTGATTCAAAACCTACATATTTTACCAAAATATGGAGAATATTTTAAGTTTGTCACTCTGTTTGTAACACCTCGAAATAAACATTTTAGACCCAACAAACTATATTTTTCATCAGCATAAAATTCTATGTCGATTTAGCGATGTCCATCCTTCTGTCTGTCTGATTCTCTGTCTGTGGAAATCATTGTAGCTTCCGAACGAATGTATGCAGGTTGATAAAAATTTACTCGGATGGGTGGTTGGTCTGGAGGACTTTTGGTATTGAAAATGTGCAATATAGGCCCACGTTTTGGCAAACCCACCATAGGGTAAGTGTGCCTAAGTTCGGCATGTCCCAGTAGTCGGCACTTTTTATTTTTAAGCCCAAATAAATGAAACTATTATAACTAAATGTATTTTGTTTACTTCAAATATATTGTCAGCTATATTTGTGAACAAAAATCGCTAAGAAAAGATGAACTATTCTAATGAAAATTAAATTTTTGTCTGTGAAGGTCCTCAACAATTCATATTCTTAAGAAAAGTACAATAAAGACGTCGAATCAGTTTAACTAAACAAAAATATTATATTTTAATGAATTAATTTATATTATTATTAATTATTCTTACAAAAAAATGTGTATGCCGACTGTTGGAACATGCCATACCGACAAATTGGCAAGTGGTGCCGACTACTGGGAAAAAAGCATTGTTTTAATAAAACTACAATTTTTTGAAATTTAATAAAAAGTTATTAAAACTTTATTTATTATTGCAAAAACTATACAAAATTTCGAATCTGAATAAATTAACTTTGTAATAACTGAAAAGTTCCACTTAGAATGGTGAGCGATTAAAAACGCGAAAATCCTAAAAGTGCCGACTACTGGTACACTTACCCTATAACTGCATCGACCGAATTGGGTGTTTTAATTACTTGAATTTTTTGTAGGTTGGCAGAATTGGCATCCGAATATAGAACTGTCAATATATTGAGGTTTGAATTTTGGTATAGTCCCCATAAAATTGTAAATCCAGATATCGGTATTTTGATGATTTGTGTCACATTTTTCACCGAAAATATTCCAAATTTGGAATATGAGGTTCTTAGTCTCATAATGGTAACTTCCTATATTCGGTATTCTGATGGTTTTAGAGACATTATCCTTCGTAATCGTTTCAAATTTTTAATTTGAAGTTCGCAATGGGTACTACGTCCTACGACAGAATATATATATTCCCTATATGAATTTAGCGAATGTTAGAATATGGTAGTGGCCTATGACTAAAATTGCCTATTCAAGTCCATGTCTTCCTATAGGACCTAATATCACGGTAACCCCTTATCTTCGGTATTTTCATGACTTTAACAGTATTTTTAAAGAGAATTGTTTGAAAACTGAAGGTGAAAACAAATTGTGAAGGGTATTCATAGTTCGGCCCGACCGAATATATGCTTTTTTACTTGTTCAATAATGGGCTGTGGATCTGATTGAACGTGAATTATTTTTTGCTGTCCCACAAAATTAAAAATCAAGTAATTTAGGGGGTATATATTAGGTATATAGGTTAAAAGTTTAAATTTGTCTAATTATTTTGAAATCGGTTGAGATTTGGACGTAGCTACTAGATACATTTTAGACCGTTTTTTTTTTTTTTTGTATTTGGTGCACCAAACAAGCTCTGTATGTCAAATTTCAATGAAGTTTTGAATGTGTGACGGAATTTAGTCCAAAAATAAATTTTATGAAATTATATTGAAATTGGTTCCGATTTGGATTTTATTTCATAAATAAGATGAAAAAACTGCAACCAACTTCAGACTGCTGTCATTTCTATACCACTCGTCCGACAGCTGTTGTAATTATTCCAGTGACAGTCATTATATTGTTTACAAGCACACATAGGCAGATTGTTGAGATTTTTCCAGAAAAAAAATTATTCGTGATGAAATTCAAATTCGAATGTGGTAAACTGCCGAATTTGGTTTTCTCCGATGAGAAAACATTCGTTGTCCAGCAGTTTGTAAACAAACAAAATGATCGTGTTTACTTGCTAAAGAGGTCAGCTAAAAATGTGCACCTTCGGTTGGCCACCAGAACTCAAGCGCGGCCATGGTGATGGTGTGGGCCGCCATAACAGACGATGGTCGCTCTCCGCTCATATTAATCGACCGTGGCATCAGTATAAAAGACGAATATTATCGCGAAAATATTCTGGAGGGTGTATTAAAGCCTTGGGCACGCAAACATTTTGGCCGCAGACCTTGGACGTTCCAACAGGACTCAACACCATCGCACTCTGCAAGCGCCATCCAAGAATGGTTACAAAATGAGGTTCCTCGCTTCATTTCCAGCGAACAATGGCCACCAAAATCTCCGGATACCAATACGTTGGACTATTGTGTCTGGCAAGGTTGGCACTAAAAAATATAAAAGTGTCGATCACCTCAAGCAAGCGCTTCGCCGAAAATGGGCCCAAATACCGCAGAGCAACATTTGGGAAGCCTGTGACGGTTTCATTGGCCGTTTGAAGACCATATTTCGTGTCAGAGCTGACCAATTCGATCAAATCTAAACTTATTCTTTCATTCAATAAAATTTAAAAAAGTAAAAATTATGGTGTTTGACTTTGTTGTAGTTTTTTATCTCACCCTGTACGTTTCTTAAATCCTTGAAATTGTTTTGTAATTATTTAAAATCCACAAAATATTCGTATATAAAATTTTGAACGCATGATTATATATAACAATTGGACAGAGGATCAAAAATCATAACTCGCATTCAATGTGATTCTAGTTAATGATTTAATTCAAACTGTACTCATCGCCAAATAAGCAAACTGGATCGCATATGGTTCACAGATTAGCATATGCTAAGGTTACATGAATATGGCATACCGATAAACGCTTTCTACCCCATGTTGTTGGTTTTTGTGTGAATATGCATATTTTTGTATCAAAAAAATTATAAACTAACCTTATTGTTTGTAAAACTTCAAATTTCTTCTCCCTTAGAAAACTTTTTTGGTCCATGTCATGCGTAACAATTTGTAAGCTTCATTGAATTTTGATGCGCCCTACTGAGTTAAACGAAATTACCATCGGATTGAATTCACCATATGTTAATAATTTGTTGATGAAACTTTGCTGGTTTCTTGATTTTCTTAGGATATTAGTCATTTAACCCTCAATAAAATGTTTTGCAAGTATACAACGAACTCTATTCGGCATGTTATGAAAATACAATAAAAATATTAAGTGTTCATATTCCATATTATGATTTGTAACTTTGACACCCTTTAGTCATTTGAATCAGAGTCGGCATCGAAAAATATTATTTTCGATAATTAAAGGATCTTGCCACATTTTCCAACGTAGCTAGATTTACTTTGGTATCTTAAATTTTCAGTGGGTATTTAATATTAATATATTTTTCATATACAATATTTTTCAATCTTAACTTGTCAAAGTTGTCAGAATTGATCTTTAGCTCGCCGACAATAAATACAAATTTTGAATAATAACTTCAAAAAGTGGCCAAAGAGGTATTTAATAAAATTTAAACTACGCACTTTAAAATATTTTGAGTCAGACTGCCATTAGAAAACTTGACCAAGAACATCGCAATAACTTAAATCTGGGGTTTAAGAATTAGATTTTGCCTTTCACGTCTTTCTTCCAAAATGATTCGCACTTAGTGCGGCTTTAACCTTAGACAAGTAAAAAAGCAGTTTTGTTCGGTCGGGCTGAACATTTAATACCATCCGCCATTTCGAAAAAAATTAAACATTTTCAAAAAAATATGAAAACTACCGCATAATTGAAACCGTTATATGGGGACTATGCGAAGACGTAAACCTACTCCCGAAATTTTTTGTCATATGCTTTGTCACGAACTTCTAATACGAAATTTGAAAAAAATCCGGTGAATAATGTCGCAAAAATCATCAAAATACCGACTATCGGGAGGAACCATTATATGGTGGCTTTACGAAGACATGGACCTGCATACGAAAATTTTTTCCCATAGGTTGTTGTACCCATTAAGATCTCCCAATGCGAAATTTGAAACAATTGCGGTGAATAATGTTGCTGAAATCATGAAAATACCGAATATCAGGAGGTACCGTTAAATGGTGGCTTTACGAAGTCGCATACAAAATGTTTTGCCATAGGTTGCAGTACCCATTACGAACTTCAAATACGAAATTTGAAATAATTCCAATAAAAAATGTGACCAATAAAAAATGTGACTAATACGAAAACGTGGACCGACATGGCCCATTTACTTTACTTAACCTGTCTATTGGTAAACTATGCATGTATGCAAGTTTTAGCCTTCTATCTCGATTCATTAGACAGACAGCATGATTACAATAGACAGACGGACAGACAGATGGACAGATAGATAGGCAGACAGAGGGACATCGCTAGATCGTCTTAAAATTCTACACTGATCAAGAATATATATAATTTGTAGGGTCTCTAATGAATGAAACGGAATGACAAAACTAATATACCCTCCTTAGAATAGTGGAGGGTATAAAAATATATTACTGGCGTTTTTCTATAATTATTAAAGAAATCGAATTTTGTCGCACAGTGAATTCATAACTCTCATAGAATGTGAAAGGATTCCCCGATAATTTTCCAAATGTCGATTCTTTCTAATTTGTTTTTAATATAATTTTAGTACCATACATTTGCTTTATTTCTTTTATGAAATAATGTTTATTTATATATTTACCTCAAAATCCAAACCCCAACATCCTCTCTGTTATCCTTGGCAAACATTTACTCGGTCAACTAATGCACTCCCTCTACACAAAAAAAAAAAACACAGTACGAAAAACATCTCCTGCGACACCAATGACATGCAGTTTAGCAAAAGCGTACGAGTGGTTGAAACACTTTTTACACTTGAAAAGTTACTGCACGCAACTGGCAAAGTACTAAACCTTGAGTTTTATCATTTTTCTTCGTAGCTTGTCATTCTTTGTTTGCTTGTTTGTTTGGCTGTGCGTGTGCCAGCGTTGGTGCATCAAAATCCTAGTTATGTTTGGTACATCAAGATGGGGGGGGAGGACAGTGACGTATGGGTTGAATGAGACATGAATTTAAAAATAATTTGTAAGAGTCAACAGAACTTTGCCCTTTCTTCAACTCGCCCCTTTTTCGATGGCAAGTGTCCGAGAGAGGGTTGAATGCAATTAATGTTGTATCACACACGTACACTCACACACGACAAGTGTTGTAGTTGCAACTGTTTTCATGTTTTATTTTTTCTGTTTCGAAGAAATTCTTCAGATATACATCAAAACTATGATGGAAGGGAAGACTTACTCAGTTCACTTGGTTCATACTATTGAGGGTGGTGCTCAGCGATGCGAAATAAAAATGTCATTTAACATTTTAAATATGTTGTCGTTTGAACAACGGTATGTTTCTATTCGCATTGGGTGGGAAGTAAAATTCTTTAGTTGTAACATAATTGAACTACGTTGGATTTCAAGACTTGAATGTAGCGCATAAAAAATACATTATAGAAAAATGTTTTTGATATGTACTTGGTAATAATCAAAATCTTAATAAATGTTTCTTTATTTCCTAACACATCAATAGATATTTCAGTAACATTATAAAAAACTGCAATTTTATCAACACAAGGTAACCGTTTCAAAAATCAAAGATTTTAAAGAGAATTTAAAAAGCTTTTCGTTATCAAAAAAGTTTGTATTTAAAACGAATTAGTTATTTAGTACTTATCATTGTCTATTATTGTCAAAATATATATTTAAACAATATTTTGAAGCTTCCATTAGCAATAAATGATCTCTTTATATAAAAGAGTAGTAAAATAGGTGCCCGCACATAATTCCCCGAAAGGAGAAAAGGCTTATGTTGAGTTTCGGGACGATGCTCGGATTTACCCGAATTTTTTCCACAGGTAGGTATTTATACCCGACACCACTATCTGTTGGGGGTATTATGAGTTTGATTGGGCCAAAAATTATGTAACACCTCGAAATATTGGTTTCCCACATATGTAAGCATATATGGATCTCCTTATCTCGCCGAGCTGAGTCAATCTAGCTATGCATGTTAATTTGTATTCACTCTAAAGGTCGCTATATGACCCGATCTTCACGAAATTAAGAATGGAGGTGGGGCTCGGACCAGAATAGAAGCCTATTGCTTTTGGAGATGATCGCATAATAATTAGGGGTTGAAATTGACAAGAACAGAAAAGTTTCCTGATTTGAAGTTGCTCTACAGGTTGCAATTATAGACCAATCGGCGCGGAAGATAACATGAAGCTAGAGCTTAGGGCTTGGCAGAAGACTTCCAATATCGATGGTCAACGGGTAATATTTAGTGGGTGAAATAGACCATGTTAAATACAATTCAAATTTTCCATTAAACCGCGAATATTTTTAATCCCGGGGAAATCACAATTAGACAAACAGGTAAATTTCGACCCTTACATAGATGCCAATAGTAAATATATAGGATATATATAGCGAAATATATTCAATGTGTATATACAAAGGAAAGGGATATTAGCTAGAATGCTTATATCTTAAAAATGGCTGGACCGATTTTGACAAATTTTGTCAGTTCAGAATGCCTTCTTGGCATAAAAGTATAAAATCTAAAAAAAATTGCATTAAAACATGCACATAATATAGATTTTGTAGTATTTAGTGAAATTTTTTATTTTTTCATATTTTTTATCGCATGCGATTTTTTAAAGTTGTTTAAAGTTTTCATAATTTTTGTAATATTTTTTCACACAACACAGTTTGGGGTTATTATATACAAATTGCAATTATTGCCCGATCCTCCCGAAATTTTTCACAAGGGTAGGGTTAGGCTCAGAAGGGATAAGCCGAGGCCTATTGTTTTCAAAGATGTTCGCCATATATTTAAGGGTTGAAATGGACCAACAACTAATAATGTTCCTGATTTTGCAGCCTTATAAAGGTCACAAATAGAAACCAAAGGGCACGAAATCTCGCATGAAGTTAGAGTTTAGGTAAGCGGGTTGAATGGACCACTACTCTTGTGTGAAAAAATATACACATTACTTAGAGATGTTATCCGAAATACACAAGCAAATCATATAGATGATTCTAAATTTGGAGAAACAGAGGAGCCTCTTGCTTTTGGAGATGATCGCAAAATATTTAGGGGTTCAAATGAACCAAAAACAGAAAATATGTCCTGATCAAGCAATTGGAACCAATCGACGCGGAATTTTGCATGAGAAGAGAGTCAAGAACAGGGAAGAAGTCTAGCATTTTGAATGACCGTTATACAATATTTAGCTGTAAAATGGACCATAACATCTAACAACACGACGGAGTGCGTAAATAGTCCTTGGTCAAAAAGCTATGGGTAATATCTTGCCAGTGCTCTATGACAAAATTTCCAAAGCGAAATCTTCGTAAGTTGATTTGGACATAAGGGGGCTTTTAACATATTGTAGTGTTGTAGGGTAGCACATGGTCGGCCCCGCATTGCTATAATAATTCTGATTTAGAATTTAAATAATTTTTTTGTAATATTTATTGAATTGTTAAATTTAAAAGCATTTGTTTATTTCAAATTTATTTAATTCTAATATAGTTTTTTGTTACCCAAGAAATAAATAATAAATAGATCAAAGGATTTTTCACTTGCAAATAAAAACAATCGTTTAAATGAAATTCCAATGAAAAACAGTTCAATGATTTCGGTTGAAAGTGCCTTTAATCTTTTGCCGTTTGTTTTTTAACAATATCAACAATATTCAATTTGTATCATTACCTCAATGACCCTCTATGAAATCAAGTTATTTTCGTATGTGATGCCGTATAAGAGGATTTCTCGGTATTAGAAATTATGCAAATACAAAAATATAGAAAATTGAATCGACAAAAAAACCAGACATGTTATTAACTTATGGAAATATGTATTCGCATATTAGTGTATATGTGTGTGAATCTGTATGGGTGACCAGATTGTATTTTTTTTTTAAATTTATTTTTTATTTACTTCAATTTTCCAAGGGTTACAAATAGTTCGATTTATCATTATTGCCGCCATCAAACTTTGTGCAAAAATATCCGATAAGAAATGATGTTTACGCATGACAAAAACTCAAAGCAATAAAGTTTTGCATACTGTGAACGAATGCGGGTCGCTAGAAAATAGAAATGAAATGAATAGCCCACCAGACAGCCAATGACATCCTCTTTCTAGTTGATTTTGTTATGTGGAATTGCGTTGATTTATTGAAGGGAGGTACATACTTCTACATTTTATGTAAATATGTGTGTGAGTATTTGTTTTAAATGTATGTGTACATAAATATAAGGTTGATTATAGTACACTCTACTTTTTTAAATTTACAAACTTTACATTAGGTTGGTGGGGCAGCCATTCTGAAATATGTCCTTGGAATCAACTTAGGTTAAACGCAATTTTTAAGTTGTTTTGTTGTTTAATCTTTCTGAATTAAAAACAAATAAAAAAATATCGGTCGGTTTTGCCGACAGATGTATACCCTCAGCCAATGTTTAATTATATAAAAATCTTTTGACTTCTGTTCTGATTTTCAAACTCTTGACCCTCTATGGAGTGGGTTTTTAAAGAATGATAAAAATATTGCGACGTGCCAGGTTTGGATTATATTGGTAAATTCCTTCACTTTACATGAGATATGTGATAATTTTTAAAAAATGTTGACATGTGGGTGAGGTATCCGATATAGTCGACTCAAGTATTCCATTTTCATGCTTCATTTAATACAGATTAAAATATTGGTATGGCCAAAATTATAAGTAAATCAAGCATTTATATGGGATAATAAAGTCCATATTCATCTCAAGTTTGTGGTTGAGAGACATATATATAGATATAGTAAGTTGCAAAGAATCGCTGAGTTGTTTCGCAATTTATGACTGATAAAAGTATTGAAAATTGTGACCCTTTGTGGGTGAGGTACCGAAAAGGGTTCGCATATATAGCATCTACATAACAGATCTTGTGTTAGCAAAAATGTTTGTATGTGTGAAATTTGAAGAGAGTTGAATGCTTATTTCGCCTTCTTTGAGCGTTTTGTTTTTCAAAATCTTGAACCCTATGTGGGGCAAGTAGCAAAAAAAATGGTCCCATCTCTAACATCTTCATAAAAGATCTTGTGCTGATGGATATACTGAGATGTACCAAGTCTGGAATGGAATCGGATGTTGATTTTGCCTTTTATGACCTTCATGGGTATTCAAAAATTGGAGCCTTTGTGGGGGAGGTACTGGAGTGTACTGATATATCCTATCTTTACAACAGATCTTGTGTTAGCAAAAATGTTTGTATGTGTGAAAAATAAAGAAAACCTGATGCTCATTTTGGATTTTACAAACGTTTTGGTTATTCAAAACTTGGACCCTTTGTGGAGAATGGTCCTATCTCTACCGTCTTTATAACAGATCCTGTATTGATAGATATATTCAGATTTGCCAAGTCTAAATTGAATCCGATGTTAACTTCGCGTTTAATGAGTCTAATGAATATTCAAAACTTCAATCATTTGTGGGTGAGGTACCAGAAAGAGTGGACCGAAATATTCCGTCTTAATACAACCAGATCTTGGGTTCACAAAAGTATTAGGATGTTTGAAATTTGAAGATAATCGGACTCCAACATCATATTTTATAAGAGTTATAATTATTCAAAATTTTGACCCTTTGTGGGAGAGTCACTTGATGGAGTGGGCCGATATTATCGATTTTCGCACCTGACCTAACGCAAACATTAATTCTTGCAAAGTTGGAGCAAAATCGGATTATCGTTTCACTTTCTGTGCAGAAAATATTTTTTTTAAAAAAATTTCGACTTTTTCTAGGGGAGGTACCAGAAAGAGTAGACTTATATATATTTCATTTTAACGCCAAACCTTGGGTTAATATAAATATTGGGATGTGTGAAATTTGAAGACAATCAGGCCTTTCATCACATTTTATAAGAGTTATAATTATTCAAAATGTTGACCCTCTGTGGGGGAGGTACCAGAAGGAGTGGACCGATATTGTCCATGACCTAGCACAGATATAAATATTGGGAGTTGCAAAGTTTGAGCAACATCCTTTCTCTTTCTGTGCAGACAGACAGACAGACGGACGGACGGACATAGCAGAGATCGACTTCAAATGTTTTGAAACGGATTTGGTCCAAAATTACCTAGGGTGTAAAACGTTTGACCGTATCAAATGATATATACCCTCTCTAGCCATATGACTGAGGGTATAACAGCACAAAATCCGAAGTCGTCAATCCGCCTATTGACATCATTTAGCATAGAAATTTTTGGTACCCCTAAGATTATTGGTTTTCCAAAAAGGCTTAATCGGCATCTGTTTAGGTGTAGCGCCAATTGAATTTTTTGAAGGTTTTACAAGAACTTTTCAGTAAATTAGTTGTCATTTTATCTTTCCGGTTGGCTGAGGAAACAGACTGTCTTTGCAGAATACAGGGTGAAATGAAAAAAAAAACTGCAACCAACTTCAGCCTGCTGTCATTTCTAAGCCACTCGTCCGACAGCTTTTAAAATTATTCCAGTGACAGCTCATTATATTGTTTAAAGGCGTACAAAAGCATTTTGGTAAGAATTTTCCAGAAAAAAAAGTTATTCGTGATGGAATACAAGCGTGATAGTGTGATTTCTTTATATTTGACTGGAAAACCAAAAGTGGTTAGAGCACTCCAGCATGGTTACAAACTGGTTACAAAATTAGGTTCCTCCCTTCATTTCCAGTGCACAATGGCCACCAAAATCTCTCTGAAGTATTTTGGAAAGCAAGGTTGGCACTAAAAAATTCCAAAGTGTCGATTACCCCAAGTAAGCTCTTCGCCGGGAATGGACCAAAATACCACAGAGCAACATTTGGGTAGCGTGTGATGGTTTCATTGGCCGTTGGAAGGCCATAGTTCAAGCCAAAGGTGACCAATTCGCTTTGCTTTGCTTTTTTTACGAGTTTAGGTACAATACCCACCGAAATTGTTTGAGATGTCGTACTTGAAGTTCGTAATGGATGCTATAGCCTGTGACAGAACATTGTCTATTTTGAACCAGGTCTTCGCACAGCTCCGATATAACGGTACCTCCCTATATACGATATTTTGATGATTTTAGCTGCATTATTCACCGTTAATTTCAAGTTTTCGAATTTGGATATGGTAATGGCTTATGACAAACAATGCCTATGTAGGTCCACGACGTATAGACGCCAATAAAACGGCTATATTCGGTATTTTTGAAATTTAAACAGATATTTTTTAGGATTTTATTTTTTGAAAATTTCCAAATTCGCTCCAAATGCTGGAGGGTATTCAAAGTTCGGACCGGTCGAACGTACTGCTTTTTAACTTGTTAAATATTTACTTTTCTGAAAATGAACTTCATAAAACATATATGTATTTTTAGAAATTATCTACAAAAATTCCGGACAACCTAATTAATTCTACACATCTTGTTGAAATTACATTCCTCAGTTCGTCAAACGTTCTCGCTGGATGTAGAGCCCTTGTTGAGTTAATAATTTTTAATGAGCTACACTTCTAATGAACGTTATTTTTTCCACATTTGCCATGCAATTCTCATTGAAAATCTGCCAGAATAACAAGGATCCTATTAGCTTGTTTAAGAGGACTTAGAAGTCGTTCACAAGTGGGGTATGCGTAAATATGAACATTTTTCTTTGACATATTCAGTTTCATGGAAATTATGATTAGAAATTGTCATCAGAGTGGTATGTATGGACTGAGAAAGTTTATAGTTGATAAGTTTTTATTGTCATAATTGGATTAAAAGTATATGTTAGGCTTTGCTGTAATGACTTTCCTGTTGGTGGCTAAAATTTAACAATGAAAAGCTCATATTTTTTTAATTACTTGTTTTAGGGCATTTTTTCTGAAAGTTCATAAATCAGCCAACCAATTACCCAATCCTTTTGCAAAAGTTTCTCTCATTTAAAGCTTATTTGGAATTAAATTATTTGTTTAGGCTGTTAGCAATTTAGATTTATATTTACCAGTTAGTTGTTATTTCCCATGATAATACCGAATGAGAAGAATGATGAAAAGAAATTTCATACACTTTGATTCACCCCATCATTTTTTTATGAAAGAATATGATTCTCAGTAAATATTGATTAACAACTAATATTTGTATTTGTCTTCTCTTTCCTCCTTCTGGCTATATTTCTCCTTTATTTGTAATTTTCTTCGATTTGTTTATTTGATTTTCTGTAGAAACAGATATAAAGGCACAAAGTGAGATATTTTTGAGACTGCATGTTTATTTAAAGTTTTTCAGCTGTCTTATTTTTATGTAAATAATAAAATAATATTTTAAAATTTGGCTTTGATTTTGACGGATATTTATGAAAACTCATACAGCTACTTTTTACAAATTTTGTTCGAATTTAAGAAAATATAAAAGAAGTATTATTTATTTTCTAACTCAAAATTAACAAGAAAATTTGCTATATCATATATATCATTATATAATATCTATATCTATAAAAGAGGAAAATGTTTGTATGTTTGTTTGTTTGTAATTTATGGACTCGAAAACCGCTGAATAGATTTTCCTGAAAATTTCCATATATACTGCAACATCGCCTGAAAGTAACATAGGCTATATAAATTTTTGAATTTCCACTTGGAACTGGAGATATAGCATCAGAATCGGAGGTACCTCCCAAAAATTTAGATTTTATATGCACATATATATTGATTGGTTGAAGATACAGTCTCCAAATTTGGAATACGCAACGGAATTCGGAACAAAAATAAGTTTTCCAAATTATATTTTAATCGGTTCAGATTTGGATATAGCTCCCATATATATTTTCGACCGATTTCGTTCATTTGATGCCTCAAACACAATATGATCGATTCCAAAGAAATTTGGAATGTGTGACGGAATTTAATCCGAAAATAAATTTGTCAAATTATATTGAAATCGGTGCAGATTTGGATATAGCTCCCATATATATTTTCGGCCGATTTCAAGCATTTGATGCACCAAACACGCTATGTATCCCCAATTTCAATGAAATTTGAAACGTGTGATAGATTTTATCTAAAAAATTGATTTCCCAAATTATATTGAAATCGGTTCAGATTTGGATATAACTCCAATATACATTTTCGGCCGATTTCATGTATTTGGTGGACCAAATACGATATGTATTTCCAATTGTAATGAAATTTAAAATAAGTAACGGAATTGGGAGCCAAAATGAATTTGTCAAATTAAATTGAAATCGGTTCAGATTTGGATATAGCTCCCATATATATTTTCGACCGATTTCATGTATTTGATGCACCAAACACGCTATGTATCTCTAATTTCAATGAATTTTGGAATGTGTAGCGGAAATTGAAACAAATATACATTTGTCAAATTATATTAAAATCGGTTCAGCTTGGATATAACTCTCATATATATTTTCGACCAATTTCATGTATTTTATGCACCATACACGATATGTATGTTCGATTCCAAAGAAATTTGGAATACGTAACGGGATTTTGATTAGAAAATAAATTAGTCAAATTATATTATATTATCGGTTCAGATTTGATTATAGCTCCCATATATATACTCAGCCGATTTCACATATTTGATGCACCCAAAGCGAGAGATACAAAATCTAGCACCAGAAAAAAATTGCCAAATTATATTGAAATCAGTTGAGGTTTGGGTATAGCTAACATATATATTTCGGCCGATTTCATACATGTTATGCATCAAACATGATATATATGACCGATACCAATGAAATTCAGAATGTGTGGCGGAATTTGGTTAAAATAGTAAATGTGACAAATTAATTGGAAATTAGTTAAGATTTGGATATAGCTCTCATATATATATTCTCGGCCGATTTCACATATTTGACGCACCAATTTCAATGAAATATGAAAGGTGTGGCGGAATTTGGTGTAAAAGTATTTTTTTTTAAATTATATGAAGATGAATGAGAATCCAAATAAATAAAATCACTTACTTTATTTTTAATAAATTTTTTATCTTAGTATTTAATTTTCAGTAATGTTTATTAACAAGTCATATTCGTGTTTATCTTCTTTTTCCTATTCCAGGGTACTCTTCTCCTTTGTAATATTTGTATTTTTCTCTGATTTTTTTATTATATTTATTCTCTAGAGACAAAAAAATACACTAAGGTATAAAAATTAAAGAGCATGAGGTATTTCGTTTTGCTTATTTGAATATTGAAAATTTGTCTTTTAAAATAAGATTTCTTGTTTTGCAATATAACCCTGAATACTTCTCCATTGCATAATACAAGTGTTCTCATGTAACGAATTATTTAAACCAATTAAGGAATATGGTTCTTGGGCAGTTAATCGTCGTTAAAAAGTGTGGCATTCATTTAGTGTGACATTATGAACTTCCTGAATTACTCCACGAGGCTTGAACTTCTTGGAAAAGTTGTGGATGAATAATGACAATTGTATTTGGTACTTGAGCCAAATACAATTGTCATTATTCATTGGAAATTAATGATAGTCGGTTTAGGTTTGGATATGGTTCCTATATAATTCTGATAAAATCTTAAAATTTCGAAGTTACAATTGCATTGGGCCTATACAAACACGAAGATGTGGACGATGTAGGCAGTTTTTGTTATAAGCCACTACAATATTGAAATACGAAAAATACCGTTATATGGGGCCTATGCCAAGACCTGCACAGGCAACTTTCACAAGCTATAGTTCTATATGTGGGCTATTCGAAGACGAGGCCGATATAGGAAATTTTCTAGTAGTTCCATGCAGGGATTCTTCAAAATGGGAACAACAAATTCTTTTTAAAATTGTGACTATATCTTAAATCTGCCGGTACAGTTATATGGGGGCTATACCAAAACGTATATAACCCATTTTAAACACCAAAAGTCCTGCAGACAAAAAACACGCACAAATCTGTGCAAAATGTTATCAACCTACTCTATTTCGTTCGGAAGTTAGAGTGATTTCTGCAGACGGATGTACATCACTATATTGATATAGAATTTTATTTTGATCAAGAATATATATACTTAGTGATGTCTGAAATGTATATTTCGAGGTGCTACAAACGAAATAATAGACAAAAAATAAAAATTGTTCGTTATAAATAAATAAAAAATATCACAAACATGTTTTGTATTCAAATTAGAGTTTGTCTATTTTTATGCGCACTAAGAGACCATTCGGAATTGGTGCGAATAACCAAAATCAATTCACCAGTTTTTGAGTTATAATAATTAAAATGCGAAAATGTAGGATGGGGAAGATTCCCCTCCAAATGCTAAAGATCGAGCTACTCGCATCATTTTTAGAAAATCTGTTTTGCACTTTGAGTCTATAATTAACATATTAATATATATACAAATTGAATTTTATACGTACGAAAATAAAATACATAACGATTTTTTGTCTTATTTCAGGTAAATAGATTTGTTTTAATATATATTAACTAGATATGGTGAGTACGAGTTTACACAACAATCTTACAAGGATGGAGGTATGTTTTAAAAAATATCAGTTCAGAAAAATTAAAAATTCAATAACAATTTTAGTATATATAGTTTTTTTCTAAAAAAAATAACGATTTTTCTAATAAGAGTTCCTAAAATTTTGGAGAGACAAAACCAAAATTTTTAAATAAATTAGATCTATTTATTCTATTATACACTTAATCGGTCGAATAACCTATAAAAGTGTTTATTAAACTTTGTTATATTTGAAACGAATTTATAATTGATTTTCATAAATGTTGTGGTTATATTTATACCAAAACCAAAACACCTGAAACAGTGTATTTGGAAAGTTTTATCTTACCCATAAAATCTGTTTATACTTACCACTTATATTCCAAATGCTCGTTTTGTAACAATTTTGAGTACCACCATTGCGTATACTCATTATCATTCATTATACGTTGTACTTAATACTAATCTCCTCTCATCACAGCCAGTGCGTTCTATTTTCGTTTCTGCATGAAATTTTCCAAAATATTTACATGATTTAATTTATTGTTCGTAGTAATTTGTTTGTTCTCTCTCCAAAAAGTGAAACAACATCAAAAATAAATTCATGTAAATTAAATCGGTCATTTGTACTAACACATTTACAAAAATTCTCACAGCGTGACTTTACATTTCTGCTGACTCTAATGGCTGGCTACTAACTAATCGTAGTACATTCGGATTGTAAGTGTGTGGGTGCGTGAGTAAATACAATCATCAAACGTAATGCTAAAACAAATGAACCTTCATAATGTGGTGATTTGTTTGTTTGTATTTGTTTCGCCGTCAAACACGTAAATGTGCTTTGCCAGATTTGTTATTCCCTTTCGGTATGGTAATGGAAAAATAAATACAATATATTAAGGATTATTAATTTGGCATTTAGTTGTTGTATCAAATCGATTTTAGATTTGAATTTGTTTTGATATGGTGAAACACGACACGCTATTAAAATATGTAGGTCTTTTACGCACCTATATGTAAAGCAATCACCTAACGTTGGTTCGGTACGTATTTTATTATATCCACTGATATTTCCCTTGCTAACTAAATATATATGTTCAATTAGTCGTTTGCGAATAAAGGTTAACAGCAAATTTGGGACCAAAAAAATTAAATGATTTCACTGTAGATTCTTTCCCTGGAATCGGGCTTTATTTCAAATTCAGTTGAGTTTGTGCTACTACCGTCAAGCTGACATGAAACTATATCAATACTAGAGTCTATTAATTAAAAAGTCCGAAATCAAAATTTGCGAATTAGGTCAGCACAGTACAAACTACGTCAATCGAAGGCGATGACATTTCTAGACTTAACAAGCAAGCAAAGGCTATTGTCGTGCGTGGACGACCATGTGATACCCTACAACATTACAATCAGTTAGTAGCCCCCTTATGTCCAAATCAATTTTGGAAGATTTCGTTTTGAAACTCTGTCCTAAACTCTAACTTAATGCGAGATTTCATGTCCTTTGGTTTCTATTTGTGACCTTTATAACGGCAGCAAAATCAGGAAAATTTTTAGTTGTTGGTCCATTTCAACACCTAAATATATTGCGGGCATCTTTAAAAACAAAAGGTTTAGACCTTCTGGGCCAACCCCACCCTTATGAAAATTTTCGTGAGAATCGGACAATAATTGCAATCTTTTTCACCCACCAAATATTACCCGGTGACCATCCAAATTGAAAGGCTTCTGTCCAGCATTGGTCTAGAATTGCGACCTGTAGAGCAACCGCAAAATCAGGAAATGTTTCAGTTTTTGGTCCATTTCAACTCCTAAATATTATGCGATCATTTCCAAAGGCAATAGGCTTCTATTTTGACCATAACCCCACCTCCATTTTATATTTCGGGAGGTGGTCCAAAATTTTCACCGAAAATAAATTACCTTATGGAACAATAAGGATCATCCGATTTTGCTCAAACGTTTTCAATCCTAATATTTGTATTTGTACTGAGTTAAGTGCGAAAATGGTATCTCCCTCTCAACGCTTATAAAATGACAAATAAGAGTCCAATTGTCTTAAATTTTTGCATATTCCAATATTTCTAACAACTCTGGCAAAGGACGGACCGCTTATTTTGGTACCTACGCCATAATTTTAAATAACCAGGAAAATCATAAAATGCGAAATGAGTATCCGATTCCTTTGAAACTCGGCAGGTCCCAATATTCCCATCAACACAATATGAGGTGTGAGAATGGAATGTTTCGGACCAACTCTTGTGGTACCTCCCCCAAAACGGGTCAACATTTTGAATACTTTTATCTCTCATAAAACGCATAATAAGCATCCGATTCTCTTTCACACATCCCAAAATTGTTATTAACATTTAACACAAGATGTGGTGTAAAAGTGGGATATATCTGTTCACTCCTCATAAACTGTAGAATAAGCATTGGAGTCTTTCCAAACTTCACACATCCCAATATATACGAATGTTCACCAAATTTAATCACTCTATATCAATTCCTTTGGAAGATAGCGTGAGCACAACAGACGGATAGGCAGACTGACATACATAACTAAATCGGGTTAGAATTTTAGGGTGATCATGAATATATATGTACTTTGTTGAATCGAAAATTATGAGTTACAGACGGAGTTGCGTCCTTGTTATTGTGGAGAGTGTGGCTCCTCTGCAAGAGGGGAGTGGTTTCACTTGCATTTCACTCACCAATAACAAACTAATCACAAACCAAAATTAGGGCACTTACTAATTTTCAGTACTTTAAAAGTTGTGGTGCTTATTTCCACCTAAATGAACTGTAATTTAACATTTCGGGTTCTCGGTAAGTAGTCCAACATCTCTGAAAAAGGGATTCATAGCCCTCACATGAGGGAACTTACACATTTTTGAAATATTGGCGATTTTCTATTTTGCAATGAATCGAGTGTGGGGGGAATCAAGAATTCGCCCCATTCATATTAAAGTGCCGAACTAATCCTGAACAATAATAAGTGACCTACATTTTGATAAATACCTTAGGATTTACAAATTTCTTCTAATTTTTCGGGTTTCTACATATAGGGTTAATACCCTTTAGCCCAATATAGATAAAAATTGTGCAAAAAACATCATATTTTACCTTCCCCTAAAGCTTACCCTTAATGTTCTATTTGAATATTTAATGAATGGAACGGTTACATTACCCACATCTGACTGTCTACGCAGAATGAATGATGAATTAAAGCTTTCTCGTGCACTTACAAACCGAGCCACATGATGGCGAACTAATGACGGACAAAATCAACAAAGCTGCCCCTGCAAATGGATGGTTTAACTGAAATTTGCATTCACAATTAATTCAGGCATAAAGTAAGCCATTTATTATTCTGCTGCAGAGATGAAAATTGTAATTTGCGAACTGGAAGTTTTCGACAAGTTTTTGCATTTTTGTCAACCAAGTCAAATTGCCATCAACTTGTGATTACTTTGCCTTTTTTCGGATGATGAGAACAACAACAACAGTCACAAATACAACTACAAATTACAAATATGTACGACATAACAAAAACCTTTGAGGGCAATACCTTGAGGCCATTTGCTGATCCTTTTTCCTCTGATGTAGCAAATGTTTTGCTAAGTTTCATCTATACCCCCAAAAAGGACACTCACTCAAGCATGAAAGATGTCTTCTTAGCTGAATGGCAATGTGAGATCAAGTAGGAGACATAACTTTACCTTGGGCCAGAGATTTACAAAATTAAAAGCAGTTAAAATGGAACTAAAGCAAAAGATTGACAGCATCATTACCTGGCAATTCTCATCTTTTTGGCAGTTTGTTTCTGTTTCTTGTTCGCTTTTATTGCTAACCCCTACCCCCTTACTTGTGAGAAACCCAGAATGATAAAGATTCCCGGAAATGAGAAAAAATCATGGTAAAGCAAAAGTTTTTGTAACTTGAATTTTGCGAAAAGAATGAATTGCAATAACAGTGGCAACTAGAGTACACTGCCAGAGTTGACCTCATTTTGTATCACGTATCGCTCTTTGCTGTCACTCTTGCTACTGATTGGCCTGCTGTCCATCTGTCTGCCCGCCGAGAAATGTAAGTCTTTTTCACGATATTGGCACATTTCTATTATGTTGTTGAAGTGTAAAGAATTGAGTCGTGATGGAGGGTAATTAATCCATTCGAGAAAATTACGCTTTTTGTTCAATTGCGTTAAAAATTGAATTTTCGAAAAGTATTTTGGAATGAAAGTATTGTGTAATTATGTTGAAAATTTTAATGCATTTAATGTTTATACTTTAATGTTTATGTATCCTTATTATGAGAAATTGACTAAAAAATAATTGCAGTAAGCGTTACGTTCGCCACCACAAAATATACGCAATCGAATAGTTTCTTACATAGCGGAAATTTAAGCAAGGATACTATATCAAACCTTTATTTGTTCAACAAGGCAAACCAGGTGTAAATCTTATTTTCATAAAATTATAGAAGGCTCGGAAAAAACGGTTAGAACTTGACTCTTGAAATTTGCCATTTAGGTCATTATTATTAAACAGGTATTTGGGCGACAAGACATATTTTTGGAAATTCGTACTACTTACAGGGTGAGATGCTGTCATTTCTAAGTCACTCGTCCGACAGCTGTTAAAATTATTCCAGTGACAGCTCATTGCTTACAAGCGTACAAAAGCATTTTTGTGAGCATTTTCCAGAAAAAAATTATTCGGGATGGAATTAAAGCGTGATAGTGTGATTTCTTTATATTTGGGCGGAAAGCTACAAGTGACTATCGTTAGAGCACTCCAGAATAAATAAATCTTTGTGTCTATCACTTTTTGCCGTGATACTGGTAGCGTAGCCCGACGTCAAGGACGTGGACGGGAGGAAAACAGCAACATGAACAGAAATGGTTCAAAAAGTAAAGAAGCTACTTGATTGAAACCGGCGTCACAGTGGCCGAAAAAGGGCTTGTGAGCTGGGTATATCACAATATTCCATTCGGCAAATATTGAAAAATGTTACCCCTAGCCATTGCAATTCTAACAAGTAAAAAAGCTGTAAGTAGTACAGGGTTGCCCATATTCGACGACGAGGCTTGTCCGCAGTCAACATTCTCTGCATCAATTGAATTTTGTACGGGAACAAATGCAAATCAATGCGAATAATTCGTTGTAAAGTGGACCGAGCAATGGCCAACTGCTGAGAACGGCGTTTTTGGGATGTTCTTGGGGACCTCTCAACACTGGCTCGTACGGCAGCGATATTCTCGGCCGATCGCCTTGGTCGACTTTTATATGGCCTCTTCTGATTAGAAAGAGAATTACCAGTCGAAAATTTTTCGTATAAACGCTTAATGGTGTTCTTAGAAGGCCCACCTCTCACTTTTTTTTTTTTTTACAATTGACTTCTTCTGTTGAATGTAAATTTCAACTATTTCAGAGCGCTCGCGTGGCGTGTATTGGTTCATGGTAAAATCTGCTTGGACTGACGCTTTAAACGCGGTATGTCATTAAGCGTGACCTCTCTGTCAAAAGTTATGGCGTTGCCAGATGGGTCCTTCGAATATGGGCAACCCTGTACCCATTACGAACTTCAAATACCAAATTTGAAACAATTCCGGATAAAAATGTCGCCAAAATCATAACAATATCGAATATCGGGATGTACCGTTATATGGGGGCTCTACAAAGACGTGGACCTGCACAGACAATTTCCTGTCTTATGCTCTACTATCCATTACGAACTTCAAATACCACATTTGAAACAATTCCGGTGAATAACGTCGGTAAAATCATCAAAATACCGAATATCGGGAGGTATCGTAATATGGGGGCTACACGAAGACGTGGACCTGCATAGACAATTTTCTGTCTAAGGCTCTAATATCCATAACGAACTTCAAATACCACATTTGAAACAATTCCGTTGAATAAATTCGCTAAAATCGTCAAAATGCCGAATATCGGGAGGTACCGTTATATGAAGGCTATGCGAAGACGTGGACCTGCACAGACAATTCTCTATCTTAGGCTGTAGTATCCATTACGAACTTCAAATACTAGGTCAGCTGAAAATGTGAACCTTCGGTTGGCCACCAGGACTCAAGCGCCGGCCATGGTGATTGTGTGGGCCGCTATAACAGCCGATGGTAGTTCTCCGCCCGTATCAATCGACCGTGGCATCAAAATAAAGGCGGAATATTATAACGAATATTATTTCAAGTCCGAAATATTTGCATTTTGAGTTCTTATTAGGTAGAAACGCTATTTAGAAAAAATCAATATGGGTCCACATCTTGATATAGGAATTATATCATAATACGAGGCAGTTCATAAACTTCTAAGCCTAGAACAGCAAGCGCGGTGTAAACTGAAAACTGTTATGAACACACGTTATGAACACACGTTATGAACACACGTTATGAACACACGTTATGAACACACGTTATGAACACACGTTAAATGTTGTTTCGGTCTGGCTTCTCCTTCATATAGAAGCAGATGTTCAAAAAAAAACGCATCCACAATTTACCGTAAGGCGAATGTGTAAGGCGAAAGTGCTCCTTCATATGAACAGTATAAAATTGGGTTGCTGAATTTAATATTGGTCGTACAATCATTGAAGATGAGCCACGTAGCGGACGTCCAGCAACAAAAATAGTAATTGTAGCCAAAGTGCACGATATGGTATTAAATGATCGACGAATAAAAGTACGTGATATTGCTAATATCATGGGCATCTCAAATGATCGATGTTTTATTAATATTTAAAAAAGAACAAAAAATACCCTTTTTCGACTCGTATGATGGTTAAAGTTTTTGACAGGAATATTCCTAGACAGAAATATCAAATACTGCCTAGTGTGTTGCACAGTGCAATATAAGTTTTTTCTTATGCTAGCCGGCGAAAAAATATATATTTTCTTTTGATAATGTGAAGTGTTCAGGTTCTGAACATTCTACCCTCATAACTATGAAATATGATGGAATTCATAAAATGTCAATGTGTGTGCTTTTCTAAAATCTATCCATGTTTAACTGTCACAAATAGAGGACAACGACTACTCTGGCACAAAGACAATTGCCAGAGAAACTCAGAAAAAAGCAACGATTGCCAGTACGTCCATGATGTTAATCTCAATATTCTGACGACGACGACGACGAAGATGATGATGAGGACTATAAAGACTTGAATGGCAGCCACAATGACAACGACATTTCTGGCTATTGAGAAGATGACTTTAATCCGCCCCGCTTTTTTATCTTCTCTTTCAATGATTGTTTGTTCGGTACGGTTTGGTTGGTTAGTTGCTTGGCTGGCTTGTCGTTTGGACTTTTGTGCCAGCAGCACTCCTTCTTTATTTAAGTTAAGCTGGCAATCGTATTTTGTTGCCTTCAATTCCAACTATCTATCTATCGTTATTGTTCTTGTTGTTTTGTGGTTGGCTATTTTAAGAAGATTTGCTGCACTGCAGTCATCGTTTGTCATTTTTCTCTATTCTTGTTTTTGGTTTTTCTTTTTCTACATGTGTGTATGTAAGGATTTTTCTCTTGATTCGTGTTCTGTTTTGTGTTCTTTCATTACTTGGTCACATTCCATTTTATTGTTGTTATTCTTTGGGTAAAACGAGATTTTTATATGGGCCGAAGGGAGAACGAGCGGAGTGAGGTACATTTTGTCTGTTATTAGCATTTTCATTCATGTCTGTTATTATGTTTTTAGTTTTTTTCCTACATTTCAACTGATTGTTGTATTTGCATTGGTATCACTTGATAAATGTTTGTGTAATAGGGTGTATTGGGTAGTGAGATGACTGTTGGTATGAAATGTTATATGTCATATATATTTCAACTGAATTTACTGTAAATCAGAAGTTTATGGAAAAATGTTCATATTGGTCCCAATTGTGTTGAGGATAACATAAATCGGTATCTCAAGAGATTGTGCATTTGGATGGTTTTAGTCATATCATCTACGGATTTTTAAACCATCCACCATACTTTGTCATTCCGTTTGTAACTCCTCGAAATGCATACACATTCTTGATCAGCGTAAAAGTCTAAGTCGATTTAACGCGTCAGTCCGTCCGTCTTTCTGTTGTAATTACCGTATCTCTGGAATAAATTGAGATAGAACCTTAAAATTTTGCAAACGTCGGCGTTTTGTCAGTAGGCAGGCTAATAGCCTATTCAGCATATTTTATCCGCTGTGCTGGGTCGATCCCAACAGGTACGCTTCTTCACTGTTCTAAACTCTAACCCCACGCAAAATTAGGCAAAAATTGGTATATAATCATGACCTGAGAGACTACAAAATCAAAAAATTTCTTATTGGTCCAAGGTTTTATTCTGACCCTAATTCTGACTCAACGCAAAGATTTGCGTCATAAAACATAAAAAAGGAAAGACGTACACATAGCTAAATCGATCCAACTCGGCCAGATAGTTAGATGCTTATGTAAAATCGTAAGTGTAGAGCCAATATTTCGCGGTTTGTGGCATCACCTAACTTTTGGCGGATTAGGCTGATATTACCGCCACCCCCCCATTTACACTTTTATTTAAACCGGTGCTCGGTCATAATCCCCTAATAAAGGGGGTATGACCTTTGCTGTGGGGACTACTTACAAAAATTATTAAATGTAGTAAACTTAAGTTCGCATTAGCCGGTGCCGGACATAACCATAGGAGAAAGCATGGTACAACAAAAAAGTAAGGTAAAGCTACCAGCTGATTACAACTTTTTTCTAAGTGTGCCCGACTTCTGCCAAGTTTGTGTACGTATTTATTGTTTTGAAAATAAAATAAAAAGAAAAAATTTTAAAAATTAATGATTGGAAAAAACGCACGCGGGACGCGAATTAAAGCTATTTGCCATGTATTTGAAAGATCAAACTGTTTAGATCGTATTTTTGAAAGAAAATCCAGAAGTTTAATTTCTTTTTCGCGCTAATTAACTCATTTAAAAAATGAGGAAAAATATTGAATAAATTAAAAAACTTGTTGCATGCAATTTGGTTGTGCGAACGATTGGTTGTGCGAAAAAATTGAGATTTTCTCCTCTGGGTATGTCCTGCACCTAAATTGCATAATTTTTGTAAGTAGTCGTCCTTTGGCCGCGGGGTGAAATGTTCTAATCTAAGTATATTCCGCACAGGCTAGCGCGAATCAAAGATTTCTAAAATGAATTATTTTTGTAAATAATCCACACAGCAAATGGCCATACTGCCTAAGGGGATTGTGTCCATTTTGGAAGCGGAAATAAACACCATAATTGCAATGGGTATTATGTCCGGACACCGATACGGCACCTCCAAACTGACAGAATAACGACAGGTAAAATAAGTATTTATTCCCAGACAAAAAAAAATAAATGAACTGAAATAAAAACTTGTTTGTCTGGCTAGCAAAAGTTCTTTAAACAGGTGAAGTTCGGAAACGTTAATACAGCCTATGAGAATAATACAGCCTTAAGGTTTAAGGTTAAGTTTAAGGTTTCATTTGAGAGGCATTTTTCTATGGATTTTTTGGTAATTTTTCTAGTCCCTTCAAAATGATGGTGGATATTAAAAGTTCGGACCAACCGAACTTAATTGCTTTTTTAAATGTTTTCTTTCGAATCGCTCCCACCTAATGTCCCTGAAAAACGAACAAAACAAAATGCTTGGTTACCCGCAAGGTGTTGTAGCATGTCAGTCGTACAAAATACTTATTCTTGCATGTCATTGTGTCCATGATGATGTTGTCGAAGTGAAAATAAAACAGGACCAGAATAACTAGGTATGAGACAACGGATGATAATGATGATGCTGCTGATGACTAAAGAAACGACAATGGCACAAATATACTTAAATGCATGAATACCAACCAACCAACCATTCATTCATTCATCTAGCCATCCAAACGTTGAAAATGATGCAATTTGTTTCTTTTCATCCTTACGTTCCGGCACTTTTTCTTCTGTACTATGAAACATATAAGAAAGAAGAATAAATGCATTTTTTGATATTTGTTGTAGTTAATTTGAATTTAGCATGTTTTGCAGGATGAAATGCTGTTTTTGTTTGGTTTGTAACACAAATGAACATAATTAGTTGCCGACAATGCTCGTGATGATTTTTGTGTGCAACTATGTGCGGTATTGTTGAATTTGTAGGTATGTAATTATTACTCTGATACCAAAAACTGATTTTATGCGTATAAAACCAATAATCATACGCCATGTTGAACTGATTTACAAAAAACCCAATGTTGATTATATCCTATGCCACACAGTATTACACATTTAGTGCACAATGGGCTTAAATTCGGATGAGAATATGTGTGAAAAACTCATTATAATGAAGTACAAATTGCTGCTGTTGGGACTTAAATATCAAATTGGGTGAAACATAAAAATGGAAGCTATAGCTATTTCTAAACCGATTTTCACAAAATTTGTCACCATTGCTTCTAGGCTTTCTCCATGGAGATTACATACAATTGCACACATATATAATATCCTGTTCTTCGGTATAAATATTTAAAATCAGCCTGTCACTTTAGATTTTTGGCAACACTTTAAACCACAATGTGGTACAACCAGAGTTCCAAAATGTTCCACGTTTACTCTCTACTCGAATTCGAGTGGTATTACTCCTGCGATTAGAAAAAATAACTGGAGCATTATATTTCTCTAAACCACTCCATACACACAAGATCACTAATATACATTGCTCTTTTTCGAGTGGAAATACCACTCTTGTCGAATATTCTTTAGTTTTGGACATATCGTTGCTATGCCTACAATACTATGTGTTGGGGTATTATATGTCTGACTGGGCAAAAGTTGTATTTTATTAAACTGAAATATTTTAATTCCAGCGAACTCACACCTACACGAAGAGGTTACTTCACGATATGGCATACTACGAAACATAATATAATCTTCATATACAGAAGAAGGGGATACTAGTTAGACCGCGTATAACACAAGAACGGTTGGACCAAGAAAAAAAAAGAAAAAGCGAAGGAATATGGAAGAGATGAGAGCATTCAAGTCATCAACTCCAGCAAACCAAATGAAATGGACAGAAATGCGTTTAAATAAACCAATAATCAAGTAATTTGCTTCCATTAAAATTCACATACAGTCCAATATACATTCATACGCAAGCATTTATGCCGTTGTTTTCTTTGACGAAATGTAATCTGAAAAGAAGAAGGGGATGCTAGTTAGACCGCGTATAACACAAGAACGGTTGGACTGATTTTGACAATTCTCACCAATTCTGAATCTCCTTTTGGCAAAAGAATAAAATATACAAAAATCTTTTAAAAGATGATAAAAAATTGTGAATATATATTTTTTGTAGTATCATGTTGTTATCATGCGATAAGATTTTTTCAATTTGACATTTGATATCTTTTATCGCATGAGATTTTTTCAATTTGACTTACAATATTGTTGCGTACATTTTGGATGGTTGTATCGTTAGGATCAGAATATACGTCTATTATTTTAGAAGATGTTCGTAAACTAACAATTGTCTAGATTTTGGAATCGCCCTACAGTTCTCAACTAAGGGTCAACAGACATATTTTTTTTCATGGGGAAAGGTTTAGAACAGCGCTGAACTCTAGCATTTTGGATGGTTATCTGATAACATGTGGCTGGACCACAATTTTGATTGCAAAAAATGCAAAATTAGCGAAATAACAAATACTTTAAGGAGGACCTCTAATTGATGCTTATTTCGTTAAAGAATGTAGCCAAATATCAATACAGAAAATCATAGTAGAATCTAGATTTTCAAAAATTGTACATTTTCTACACCCCGCAACACTATGTGTTGAGGGTATATATACAGGTCGCAGTATTCGTCCGATCCTCACGAAATTTTGAATGGCGGAAGAGTTAGGGCCAGATTAAAGCCTAACAATAGCCTAACAATAGGCTTAAATTCTGGCCCTCACCCTTCCGCCATGCAAAATTTCGTGAGGAGATGTATTTTTAGGCGGTCAAATGGAACATAAAAATAAAATTTTCCTGATTTTGAGTTGCTCTACAGGTCACAATTGAATTATGGCCATTGGATTATATTTAGGTGAAAAATGAACCAAAACTTTCATGTGAAATTGTTTTGGATTACCTGACAACACGAGGGAAGGGTTGTTAACCATTGCCCCTGATCAAAAAAGATAAGGGTAACAAAGGGGCAGTGCTCTACTACATCACTTCAAAAACGAAATTTTCCTAAATGAATT